>NC_085138.1:386296051-386321051 GCF_035046485.1 Aedes albopictus
ACACCTAAATGGCCATAACTCCGGAACGGCTGGACCGATCCAAACCATTTTCAATAGGAAACAATGGGACCAGATTCCCCGTCGAATGAACCGTCGGTCATTAAAATCGGTTCAGGTTTACTGCCAAAAAGTGATGTGAGTTTTTTTGTACACACACATACACACATACACACACACATACATACACACAGACATCACCTCAATTCGTCGAGCTGAGTTGATTGGTATATGTGACTCGACCCTCCGGGCCTTCTATCGAAAAGTCATTTTTGGAGTGAACATATAGCCTTTCCAGTACACTTAGTGTACGAGAAAGGCAAAACTGTAAGCCCTTAACTTACCAAACAGTTTTGTCGAAGAAATTATCTTTCTAAGTAATCAGCGTCCTGAGAAATTTAAAAACTAAAATTTACAGGCTCGCTTACGCCACCTATTAGTGGCCTTTCGAATCAAACGGCCCATTAACTGTTAGTCCATGACCTACGTAACTGTATTGCCAAACACACCAATACTCTAAGTATTCAAAACCCTGAGTCTCTGATATTTTAAGATGTGATGTCTCTTAGCTTTTTTTTTTTGGGATTCACTGGTATGCGTTTGGTTCATCAAAATATTTGAACAGTTCCCTGTGAACACTCTGCGGGTGAACTGAGTGGTGTTTACTTTTTTTGAGTGCGTGCAGAAATTGTGCACTGGGATTATGATTTGCTGGCTCTCACTGCTCTCACGCAGGAGTCTAGTTAATCGCACACAAATTCTGCATGAGAGCAATTTTATATTTTTAATTGTGCGTTTTCCTCTCTTTCTTAGAATCTTGTGATATATAAGATATACAAATTACATGCTCCTACCGCCACCTATGAGCAAAATTCAGAGTAAAATGACTCATCTATATATATATAAATGAGTTTGAAGTTCCTTTGAGGCAACAAAACTCACGAACGGATGAACCGATCAGCATGACTCTTGCACGGTTCGATTCGTAATCATGTTGGCTGTGTTTATATATAGAAAAAAATTACAATAATAAACTGGAAAAGTAAGAAAATTGATAAAGTAGTGACTCTTCATGACCGGGGAAGAAAATCACCACGATCGAAATGAAACCAATCTAGAGTGCCATGCTGCAATGACCTTAACAGTTGTCAAACCACTGCAACTAGGCAATACGAAGTTTGCCGGGCCAGCTAGTCATTTATAAGTTCTTGCAACTTAGTTGTAGAATCTTATTTTTTTTTCTAAATAATCTGAATCCTGATGTATAAATGATTCAGAATATAAATGCTCACTAGCGTCATCTAGTGACAGAGGTTAGATTCAAGCGATCCATTATCTGAAAATTCTTGATTTACCAAACATTTTTGCTGAAGATAGTAGAGCCGATAAGAGAGTTATTAGGATCCTGGGATATTTGAAGTGTAAAATTGGCACACCCAGTAGCGCCACCTATGTAAGGATTTCCGAAACAAATTTTGCATCATCTGTAAAATCTTGACCTATGAAACAACTTTGCCGAACACACCATCTTTTTATGTGATCAGGATCCTGAGGGTATAACTTTATTACCAGGCGTCGGATCACTTTGTGGTCTTCGACAAAGTTGTTCGGCATATAGTCACTTACAATAATATCAAAGGGTTTAATTGTAGAAAACTTACAGTGCCACCTGGCGACAAAAGTAAAAAAAACTTAAGATTTCTGCATACATTTGGCCACTTCAATCCTCGTAAGGTGGGTAGATCACCTTATAATGGTGCGTTACGGTGTAAGATCTACACGGCAAAAGTTCTGAAAATTACTTAAACGAATTTGACATACAAATTTCAATTCCATTTCACTGAATTTTACATTTAACAATTTCTTGTATGGAATGTTGAACGCAAGCTCAGTATGAGCAAGCTGTATGTTTATAAACTGATGGAAAAATGTGTGCGATATAACGGGGTTCTTTTGTTGCAGCTTATATGATGTAACATTTTTCAACTGTGTACCATAACAAATTTTGATTTCGTAATTCTCATTTGTTAAATTTTAACTGTAATATAATAATAATTTGTTTCAGCCCTGTTCAGGTAAATAAAGCTGTAATTGTAATGAAGATCAATTAAATTCAATATATCATAATAACAATACTTATTATTTCAGGTAAAATCAGGCAATTGGTCAACTATATAATAAATTATATTTAAAGTACATGACACTTGGGATTTTTGGAGGGATAGTCTAAGGAAGCTAAATGAACTAGTTTCTAGGCAAATGTTCGTGGGGTAGCCAGACTTTGTCACGAGATAACAACCATCGTGTTGTCTTCCGAAGGTTTCCAGTGAATTTAACTTACCATGCTACAACAAACCATCAGGTAGATCATTCCCTTCCGGTATGACTATGCAGCCATAGGTAATCCTTGCGCTGATGGTGGGTACTCAATCATCATCAATCATCATCATCATAACATTTGGCCACTTCAAGCCTGTTGAGCGCCTCCTTAGGCTTGACCAATTTAGTTCAAATTTTGAACGCAGCTTCTGGGAGTCGAAAACAACTGATTTATGATATTTTTTTTTTTTCGAAATTTTTGTTTTCCATTTATTCGAAACGGATAAAAAGTTTGCGGTCGTTTTCAATAATAACTGAGCCGAGTTTCGATTCTTGGTATTCTATTTCTTGGTAAATCTATTTCCCACTGTTTCTAAAGATTCAAGTCATTTACCTACCCGGATCATTCAGTCGTAAGTTTTTCCCTACATTTTCTGTCCCCTTTAAAACTTGTTTGCTAGGCAAAAAAAAAACTGAACCATCCAACTCTACTCGGTGCCTTTCGTTTTTTCACTACTGGCATCATCATTTCAACCACTCGCACCAATCGCGATTAACATTATATCTCTTACAGTACATTAATTTTACCGAATGTCCCGACCAATCGGTCCACCTACCGTATCTTTCAACACTTGTCGCCCATTTCCTGGTCCACGATGCGGGGCTCCGACGACGACTTTTCCAGCACACGCTCACAGCATAGTTCGTTACCCAACCAATACCCTCGCCATTTTCCCTCTACGATTTTCGGGTTTTCCTCTGAAGAAGCGAAACTTTGGCTGGCTGAAGGGGCTTGCATTTCCATGGAAGCACCCTCCGCTCCGAGTGTCTCGCCGAAACAGGGGTCGGCTAATTGTTTTCCTGAAGAATTGAACCCCGAGAGCACGCAGCCAAATCATCGTCGTTTCATCTCGCAGATGAAAAATTTCAATTTAAATCCTCCACTGTTTGGTATGCAGACAGTGTGGCACTATAGCACGCGGGCTCCCGACGTAGCTAATATCGCAACGCATGGCGAATGACACATCCATCAGGAACAATAATAATTGTTGGTCCACCGACGACGGCAGCGAATGGAGCTTGTACGCTTGTCACGATACCAACAACCAACCGAGCTATTGCGATGCGATGGTGCAGATAAGCGGAAAAAGTGCAATCAACATGATGAACGTGCTCGGAAGGAAAAACTTTTAGTCCCGCGACCAACCGACCAACCGCTGAAATAGATAGCTATCTTTGCGCTCGGTGGAGGGTGGGTGAGCGAGGTGAGGACCGGCACAGTCAACCACTAACGGAACATTTCGTGACGCGTTTCCGGAATGGGGTTTATCCTTGTTTTTTACTGTCCTTTGAGGCCGGGCAGCAAGATGGATTTTTTTTGCTTCGTGTGAAAACCGTTTGGGGTAATTTTAAACTCATGACCATAAAGCACACACGTTGCTCATGTGGTGGGGAAATTATAGTTTCACAACTTTAAGTTTGCAACCATGAGAAGTTAAAGAGATATTACTGGGTTCTCTGTTAGATGGCCCACAAGCCCTCAAGAATAGCTTTATCATGGCTGAACATACAATCCTAATAATAAAAATACACAAAAATAAAAACTAAAAAAACAATTCTAATAATTACAGTTAATTAGGATACGCTTGTATAAACACTTTTGGCAGTCTTCTATGCTTGTATGTGTAAAAAGACAGTACTCAAAATGTATAAATGTATGACTTCTGCTGAAAAAAAAAACATAATTTTACTATCTTGTACCGACTTTTCGAACCCTCTAAGCAGAATACCTTCTTTGAATGAGTGTAATCAGTTTCGTACCTTTTAATTCCGGACTAATTGCTTATCCTTTGACAGATACGCGTATTTCTACTACCACTTGTAATCTTCCTCAGTGGTATATGGGGGCCCCTTCGTAATTATCAAGAGTTTTTTTGGAATGGGGCAGACAGATGGCCCCAAAATTACAAGAAAAATCTGTTAGAATTTAAATTGAATTTTACAAAATTCAGTATCGATATGGAAGTAAAATTCATGAGCATTGTGAAAACGTCCCTGATATCCTAATAACAGGACCAAACATAGTTATTGACTTAGCTTAAGGTAGCAGCTGAAATTCAGGAACCGCATTTATAAAAATTAAGATCTGAACATGTCAGGTCAAAACCATAGATTAACAATAGTTTGTCGTTTTTTTTGCTTTCATATGAAAAATAAGTGCAATCGTATACAATGATTTCATCAAGTATTTCTTTCCAAGTATTCCTTGAAGGGTTTCTGCGAGAATTCCTTCGGGCAAGGTAAATAATTACCTTGCTTTCGAGAATATGTATTACGATTTATCTAGCAGCTACTTCAATGACTTCTACAACAATTCCTCCAAGATTTACTTCAGAACTTTTTTTATGGATTGGTTCAGAAATTCTTATAAGCATTGATTTTGGAATAGTTGAATTGATATCTTCAGGAACAGCTGAAAGAATTTCCTCAGGAATTTCTTTAAAAACTTATAAAGGAATCCTTTAAAAACTCCTTCTAGGATTATTTATCTACGAATTCAATTCCTTCAGGAATACCTCTTTGGATCCCTTCATAAAGTCCTTCAACGAATCCTTCAGATGAACCTTAATGAATTCTCCAAGAAGGATTGTTGCAGGAGTTCCTCATGGAAAATATATTTGATGAATTTCTGAGATCATGCTTGATCAGGTATGGCTCCTGAATGGATCCTTGTAAGATTTTCAAAAGGAATCTCGGAGGAATTCCCAAAAGAATCCTTATAAAAAGGCTTGCAGGAAGTTTTGAAGAAATTTTTTAAGATATCCTCGAAAAATCATCTAGATGAAGTCTACGATGTATTCGGAAAGAATAATTGGGTTGATTTTGGAGATATCTTTGATCATATTCTTGATGGATTACACAGCGTAACAAAAATTTACTTTTTGTCTGTCTCAAGAGCAAACTTATGTGTCTCCGAAGGATTTTGGGCCGCTGAATCCGAATCCGGGCTCAGATTTGCTCCAACACGTCACAATTTTGAGCTATACCTCAATTTATAGGGCAAAATATGCGATTTTGGGCTTTTTTGACTGCAAGCCATTAAGCTTGGAAATATTTTTTTAAACAATCAAAAGGTTAATTGGTCAATTAACATCTAAATTAACGACTCATGCAAAATATTTCGTTTGACCAAATCGAATTTGATAGTTTTAAGCGATTTATGTTAGGTACGATATTTCCCATACAAGTCATCCTCCAAAAGTTGCATGCAAGTTTTCATACTAACATAAAATGCTTAAATCTATCAAATTTGATTAGGTAAAACGAAATATTTTGCATGAGTCGTTAATTTAGATGTTAATTGACCAATTAACCTTTTGATTGCTTAAAAAAAATATTTCCAAGCTTAATGGCTTGCAGTCAAAAAAGCCCAAAATCGCATATTTTGCCCTATAAATTGAGGTATAGCTCAAAATTGTGACGTGTTAGAGCAAATCTGAGCCCGGATTCAGATTCAGCGGCCCAAAATCCTCCGGAGACACATAAGTTTGCTCTTGAGACAAAAAAATGTTGCGCTGTGTTACTATAGTAGTATGAAGTAATAGTAGAAGTATTCGAAGTACTATGAGGAATTATATAAAGGAATTTTGTAAGTAAAGTGATTTTTGGAAGAATTAGTTATGAAATGCCTTAGATTATTTTAAAAAAAGAAATCAATGGCATAAGCCCCAAAGAATTCCTCGCAAATTCGTTGATGTTGATTTGCAAAAGAATTCCTATACATTTCCGTAGAGAAATTTCTGATGGATGCCTTGGGGGAATTTCTTTAGGATCCCCTGAGAAAATTTGTGCAGGAATCCTTTGGGGATGAATGTGTTCACCCTTGTTGGATTATCTGAAGGAAAACTTTGAGTAATCCCTGAATGATTCTTTGTAATGTAGTTTGAAAAGCCCTTGGAAAAAAGGATTAAGACTTCACTGGAATTTCTTAAAGGATTCATGAACGAATCGTGAAAAAGGAATCTTTGTACGATTTTATACAGCGATTATTGGCATTTCTGAAAAAAATCTTTGAAATGCTTGAACAATGCTTCGTAAGAAATCTTTGAAAGGACTTCAAGAAAACCCATTTAAGGCATTGCAAAAAGAATTCTTGCTGAAATTTCTAAAAGCAAATCTTGAAAGAATTCCTAAAGGATTCCTCTGGGAAATTTGCTCAAGGAATCGTGTTGGGTAGCCTCAAAGGAATCGTGTATTTAAGAAACTCTTCATGGCATTCTTGGGAATACATATATCTGAAGAAATTCCTTCAGAAACACTTGGAGGAGTTTCCGAAGCAATCACTGTAACAACTTTCGAAGCAAATCTTGAAGGAGTTTGAAAAGAAGTCCTTGAAGTATTTCCTAGATGAATGGTAAAAGATATCTAAGAAATAGTTCTTGGAGTTCCTCATTTGGAACAAATGCTTGATAAAATAATTTGAAAAAAATCTTAGGAACTTCGTGAAGAGAATATCTGGACGAAATTGGTGTTATCGCTAAGTAAATCTTTAATGGTATCAATAGATGGAAACCTTGGAAGAATGCTTAAAGAATTCATTGAAGAAATTCCAATAAAATTTCTTGGAAAAATTTCAGTTAGAATTTTTGAAAGAATTCTTACATTTTGTTATTATAATTTTCCTTTGGAAATTTCTTTTGGATCTTTTTCAGTAATTACTTTGGAAATCTGTGCAGCAATTCGTTAGGGAATATCTTTGAAAGTTTATTTGGAAACTCCTTCGGCAATTACTCTGAAAATTTCCTTCGGAAATTGGTTTGGAAATTCCTTTAGAAATTCCGAAAGATTTTTTTTATAAATATTTAAGAAATCCTTGGTAAAAATCCCGTATGAATTTTTGAAGCGATTTCTGAAGAATTATCTATGGGCATCCTATATGCAATCTTAAACTTGCATTATTTACTTAAAAGATGCTTCTAGGCATTCTTAAAGAATTCTTGAAGAAAGTGACAAAACAGTCCTAGAAGGAATCCTTGGAGAAACTTCTGAGGAAATTATTCGATTTTATCCTATCAAATCTGGTATCTGTTCCCTTGCTATTTAAGCATATACGCTCCTATTTTCGTCCTACTGAAAACATAGGAATGAAGCGCTTTTTAGCATTTTTGATAGAAGTGGGCACGAATGAAAACAAAAATTACGTAATCAGCACCGATTACGCTTAGTTTTCGAATAGGATGAATTTGGGATTATTAGATTACTAAGGCAAGTTGACCCTACCAGGAATCCTTAGATTTTTTTGAATGTATTTTCGAAAGAATTTCTGGAGGAATTAATAATAAATCCTGAAGAAATGCTTGACTGAGATGCTTGATGGCAACTGATTTTTCAAAAGGTTTTCCGAAAGAATTTCTAAGGAGTCTGATCAAAAGTCGCTATGGAAATTTTCAGAGGAGTTCTTAGAGGAATGCTAACAAAAATTGCTGAAGAAATCCTTGGGAAAACTCCTAGAGTAGATGGATATTAAAGAATTCGAATTTCTTAGAGGAGCTTCTGTAGGGATCCTTGGAGGATTTTTTAAAAATTATTATTCATGGATTCTTTTGAAATTTCTTGGAGGATTACTAGGATGAATCTCTTAATACAATTTTAGAGAAACTTGAGCATGAGCATGAGCATAGATGACCGTATAATTCGTAGTTGCTACTCCGTGGTTGACCAGAACAATCGAAATTGCACAAGGAACCAACAAACGGAGCCTGGGAGTAACTACCGCTCTCAATGTGCACCGTTCGAAAATTTCAAACTTTATTAGTAAATAACGGCACCGGCCACGTGCTTATTCAAAAAAAAAAACGCTAAAGCAATTTTTGAAGGAATTACTAAAGGATTACTTGATGCAATTCCCAAAAAAATGTTAAAAAAATTTCAACATTATTCTTAGGAAAAAATCTTACACTCATTGATGGAGCTCCGGGATGTATCCTTGCAGAAATCCGAAGAAATTCATAAAGGAATACGGAAAATAGTTTTTAACCTTCCGTCAGTCAGTTGGCCACCACTGCCAGCATCACGCTAGTGCTGAGTCGAGAAAAGTCGAGATTTTTTTTTTCAACTTTTTGTACAAAATACAACGGCGTGATTATTTAAGTAAGTGTTAGCAGAATAGATTTATCATTGTAAAATATGTATATCTATAATTTTCATGGGGCCCACAAATTTAGTTCCGCACCGGGCCCCCACATCCCTAGCTACGCCACTGTTGCAATATATTGATGTAAATTAAGACGAGCGTATAACACAAGTTTACAAAATAAAACGAAAGTCGTGAACTTCTGTCAACGACCAAAATTTTTGAAGCACAATTTAGTGCTGATTTCGAAACCGACCTTCAAAAAATTTAAAGTAGAACAGTTTTTGAGATTTAGCTCAATATCGAGTTTTGCAACTTTTCAAAATATGTAATTTACTGAAATTCAAATATATTGCGTTTTGTTCAACCAATTTTAAATCTTTTTCCATAAATTAAAAGCTGAATACAATACCATTCGGTCATCTGAATACAGGTTTTGCATCAGATTGATGAAATTCAAGATATTGGCGAGTTTTAGGGACGATCTTCTTAAATTTTAGCAAAATTCCCTAATTTTTTTGAAGAAATGTATTTTTTTCAATAAGAAAAAACCAACTTAAAAATTCTTTCTCGACGTTTATTTGACATATCATATGTAGGCGAGTTACAGTAAAAAATTCAGCTCAATCGGAGCATTGATTACGGAGAATGAGGTGTGTGAAGTGAGCGACGTTGCTTAAAAATAGAACAAAAATCGATTTCAAATCATCAACCTTGTATGGAAAGTCGAAAAATTTTCCGCTCTACTGTAATTTTTTTCCTTCGCGTTTTCGAACTCAGGGCATGATTCTACACCAAAAATGATCATCAGCTTACCGAGTTCAAAAATGCTGTAAACTAGTGTAATCATCGCGCGCTGCTTTGTTTGATGCTGTGATCCACAAACAAAATCCTGCATATAGTTGCGTATATGATGGGTCGCTTTGTTCAACTAATCGCATGCAATTCTTTACGTCCAGTGATATGGTAATGCAAGTTTAAAGAGTTTTGTGATCGTGAAAGGTGAAAAAATTGACTCTAGCTAAAACGAGTTTGTATGTACACTTTAACGAGTTTATTATACTTTTTTTGCGATTTCATTCACACACCAATGCAAGCAAAACTGATACAATAAGTAAAGTACCAAATAAAGTCGTATAATGTTCGCAGTATATGATGCGAACTCATTTGACTCGCAACGCTTATACGAATATAACAAGTTCATCGCAATAAAAAATCAGAATATCGGTTGTTAGGATTTCAATAAAGCTGATTTGCATTCTTATACGACTTTACCAGGTGCATCGCAATAAATTCCAAAACTATCGCCATATTTGCGATTGAAATTGTCACTTCACAGTACATACATGCGACGTAAAAACAAAAATAGTACATTTTACGATGTACTGCGTGCATGCGTATGCGATTCCTGATTATGTGAGAAAACAGCTTATAGTTTTCACACATATGATTGTTGACTGGATTGTTTGCTTTCAGCACGCTATTCTGCATGTAACCGAAATCATCAACAGTAGCCAACTAGGTATCATGCACCAGAAAAAAAATGTTAGACTATGCACTACGGTCATTGACACATTCTATCGTGACGTTACAACGTTTTGACGCCTTTTTTGTCAGATTTTTCACTATAGCTCGTAAATTTGACCGTAAACCCTCAAATATTTTTGCATATTCGGATTCCTTGTAAAATTTCCAGAGTATGATCGGTTGAACAGTTAGTTAAATCGGAAAAGTATGTTAAAAATGGGAATGAGTAGCGTGACGTTACAACGTTGTAACGTCACGCTACTCATTCCCATTTTTAACATACTTTTCCAATGAAAACTAAGTGTTCAACAGATTAAACTTATTGGAAATTTTACAAGGAATCCGAATATGCAAAAATATTTGAGGGTTTACTGTCGAATTTACGAGTTGTAGTGAAACATCTGACAAAAAAGGCGTCAAAACGTTGCAACGTAACGCTACTGGGATCACAACTCTAGCGAGGTTAAAAATGGCAACTAAATATCCGGGGCGAAACTACAAAGCTTTGATGGAGAATGGGAGGGTGTTCTGGGAGATATTCACCGTATCGCGCCGTCTATGATACGTCAACCGAAGCCCATCCAGGAGGCCGGAAGCTAGAATGCTAGACGACACACCGACCAGAACACTTCCTTGCTGGATTAACTAACGTGCCCAACCAAAGACCCACTCAGGACGAGGTACCTTGCGAAAAACCGACTGGAACTCGCTCCACATAACGTTAAAAGCCTCCGTGTTCAATCCAAGACTCCGTAGGACCCATCTGTTCAGTAAAACACTACCCGGGATACTTCCAGGCAGTAGGAAGACCACTTGCTCAACGGTAGGCTCTGCAGAACGGGGCTCTCCCAAGCCGCTGTAAGCCTCCGGGTCCAAGCACAAACCCTACCGGATCCCTCCGGCTAGCGAAACACCATCCGGGGCACATACAGGCAGCGGAAAGCCCACGTGCTCAAATATAGACGAAACTCAACGCTGACCGGGGCTCAACCAAGCCGCGGAAACGTCCGTGCCCCACCTCAGACCCACTCAGTGCTCAGCTGAGAATACGACCGGGACCTCTCCCGGCCACGGGAGTCCATAGACCCGCTGACTTTCAGGTGTCCCTCCCAAGAACCATTCCGAACCCAGGCGTCCAGCGAAACGCCACCGGGGATCTTTTCGGTCCGCGACTGTCATTACAAGTTTTATTTTTGTGTTAAATGTGCTATTTCAACTTGTAAACATGTTCCTAAGTTTGATGTACATTTGTAATGCTCTAAAGTAGAAAAGCACCATGAGATCTCAGCAATCTCATTTTTGATGGCCTACTTTCTGGTCATTTTTGGGCAAAAATCAACTATCAAAATGTTAACGTCCCGTATTAAAACCTGAATCAGGATGCCCCTTAGGATTATAAATTCCTACACAAAACTCAAGCTATGAAAGCAACTAACGTTGCGAACAATAGGCTACCTGCCATCGAAAACACGATAACAGGAATGACTGGCGGACCAACAACATTTATGAAAACCTTATCATCCTGTAATCGGAAATTGTTATCCAATAGGGTAACAGGGTAAAATTCATTTTATGTTCTGTATGTGTCCATGTGTGATGTCCTCTCTTATGCATTTGTAGTGTTCACTATACGATGTTCTAATTTATAGTGTTCCATTATTTTTTCGTAATACTGTCCGTGTGCTCACTCAAACCGTCTGGACCAAGCCGTCGAGAGATGCTTCAATCGATAAACGACTGCCATCAGATTACCGCATTTAAGTGCTGATTGGTCACAACGCTCCCATTTATGCTGTGTATATAATATATTGACCAGAATGAGGCAAAGTTGCTTGAAAGTTACCATACCTGAAAAGAAAAAGAAAAAAAAAACTCGTTTAAATACAATAAATTTAAACAATGATTAACAATGGTGAAGCGTCGCTCGAAATCCGTTCAGTACGAAAGTAACTTAAGATGTTCTACGAAACTTTATGTAGCCTGAAGCTGCTCTTGAGCATACCCATTAACCAGCAATAAAATCATGTTCAGAGCTTTATCTGAACTTTATTTAACTCGAAAGTGAATTTTGTCATGGAAAGCGGAACTTTGAGTTACTTCAGCAGTACCCCTGACTAGACATCAGTTTTGAAATTGACCTTACAATAATGCTAGCGTGGGTATGAATCTCCTTGCCTCTTTATTGGTCCTTAACGTCCCTGGACATACAGTATTTATCTTCACAAAGAGGTGGTTTTCAAACCAACGCACTCATTTTTGACAAATCACTTATCAATGGCTTTCCGGTGGATTTGAGGTCCACCGAGTTGGACCTTCGTACAAATCACCAAACAATGGTTTCCCAATGCCTACAGACAGAAAAGTCATAAATCAAATCACTTTCAGCAGTTACCACCAGGATCGAAACCACTCTTGGTGACGACGATCATTATTATGGCTGCTGGTTGACCAGCAGCTTACATAGCTACTGTATACTGGGAGAATGGTCAACTGACAAACGAGGGACACCCTGTGTATGTGAGTAGGCGGAACGTCAACACCAGTCAGTAGGTACATACCTACAGTGCAGTGCAGTGTAGCCAATGAGTGGCGTTGAAAAACAAATGATTTATCATGGCTCTTCCAGTCGACTAGGCCGTGGACAGAGGGTAATCTGTGGGATTCGTGTCCATGTTCGGACGTGTTCGGACCGGACCAGCGAATGGTTGTTGGACAGTGGACACATGTGTCCTTTCCACACGCACCACACAGAGAGACAGGGACATATCATCAGTCTAAAAGCTTTCCGGATTGGTAGACACACAGAGCGGTTGTCTTTCGTCGCCTGCAGCTGGGGAAGGTTCGCGTGTTGGATCATTTTGTGCAAAATCAGCACAGTAGATTCTCAGCTATTTGGTGTACTGGGGGTAAAACGCTCTATTGGACCATTTTTGGCTGCTGGCAAGCAAGACCCAAATTCTACTCAGCTTCAGCTTGAGCTTGAGCTTGGTTGACCGCCCGTGGATGCTACTCCAGTATCGCCAGACCAGCTACACTCACACAAGGAACCAATGAGATTTCGCAATTTTTAGGCGACAATGCCGCCTGCCACGTCAGGTTGCAGACCAATCCACAGCAGACCGAATATACCTCTGCATCTGCACAAACTTATGCGGATGTCGGAGTGTTGGTTTGATATGATTTGCAAAGGGTTCACACATTGGTGCGTGGATGCCAGGCGTAAGGTGAAAGATTAGTGTTATAACTCTGAATTACTCTGAAGATAATGCGGCACAGTTCGCTTGATTGCAAAACTAGTAGTTGATATATGATATATTGACACTGTGCTGTGAAACTTGAAAGGAAGGAAAACGGATATTTCAGCCCGTTTCTGTTCTAGCGACAACTATGAACATGTGAATATACATCAGTAATATATGTAGAAAGGAGGGAGAAAGTATGTATATAGAAAGACTCAAAGTAGGAGGAAAGGGACGGGCCAGGGATTGGACCCAGGACCTTCTGCATACGACAAAGCAATCTTTTAACAAAGAAGGATCGTAAGTTCAAATCCATCTGTACAAGAATAGATATTATATGATTTTTGCTTCTATTTTGTTGTTTATCTGACCCCGCGTTCCCCTACAATCCAAACCAAACCTTATTCCACGATGGGTGCAGAGAGGAAAGACACCCTGTAATTGAAACAATGTTCGTTCACCCATACGAGAGTTTCTTCAGAGTTGGTATCGCTCCGCTCCGCTCAAGCGTAATTTATGAACCGAACACATGGCAACTGAAAAAGAACTGAAAGTGACACATGAGTACCCCTCGTACACTAAACTAGCAGGCAGGACCTGGTCCCGGAAACCGAAAGTTACGATTTACGGAAGAATTAATTATTTTATTGAGCAGTTCGTTTACCGGGAGTTGTTTTTCATCGGTTGCACCCGGACTGACGACGGCAAATGAAGCACAAACACACACAGGATGCACGCTAGAAGGAGGGTGAAGTACCGTGATTTGGCCAAATGTGCACCGTGTCCAGGAGGCGAAAGGCAGGAAGGATAGTATTTATGCGATTGAGCCCTTGGGTCGTCCCCATTGTGGTAGAACATTTTGCAATGTCACAAACAGCGTGACCAGAGAGTCGAGTCGAGTCGAGTCAGGACACTTGTTAGGGCCGAAGTTGGGGGACCAGGCGAGGCGTTCGGGATAATGACAATGATAAGAGTCATTAATCATGATGGCCATGGTTTGTGGCAGGGTAAGTTTGATGGGGATGGGTAACGCACAAATCTGCTGCTCATCTCTCTGGTTGGGTGCAACATCATTTGCACGTGTTGGCGATGAAGGCGTTGTGATTGGAAATGTGGGGTGAGTGTGAATGATTGAAGCGATCGAGCTAATTTTGTTAAATGGTTCGAATCAAACTAGAATACTATCAACGTGTTGGCACCATGCTTATTTGAACTTTAGACTGAAAATGGAATACCTACGTTTTCATAACGTATTGTTGTCTTTGACTAGCAAACGAATAACAAGGAGGGCTGTCGGGAAATATCCCGTGGAGCACTCATCATATAAAATTCTGCACTATAAATTTAACTGAATATTACTCTACAGTCTGTGTTGGAAATGGGACATCATGAGTGCACCGCTCTTTTAGCAGGGCAAATAAAACACTTGGTTATGCTATTTGCCACATGCTACAAAGCTAAAAGCATACTTTATTAGTAGATTCAAGCATAAAAACATACAAAACAACTTACAACTACGGTGATTTCTCCACATATAAATCTTCACGATTCATACGCGCCCATTCTGTCTCATTTTCACTGACTCTGTTATGTGACTCGTTTGACAGAACGAGAATGACGGAGAACACAAAGTATAAAACAATACACATATACAAACAGTCAACTCCGACAATGCACAGAGGTTCGCAACTACATTCTCACGTAACAGTCTGATCTTCGCATAAAAATCTATATAGGTACACTACCCGCCATAAACACCCAAACGCCATCATATTGAATATTGCAGCACCCTAAAAAGTTTTGCATCATCCTAGAATGTGATTATTTCAGATCTATGAGGCACACATCACTTATGACCCCCCCCTCCTTATTCTCATTGAAAATGCAACTCGTACCTACAACCTAATTGGTTCTAGGTTCACTACATTTTTCCTTCTTATTTTGGGTGCTGCAATACCTTGCAACGATTCCATATTATTGGCGGATAGTATATATGAGACTCCTCTCCTCTCTAGAAAGGGGGGCTCCATACACATGAATTTGCGGGACACTTCTCTATAGGGCACTGCATGCCGCGGTTTCTAAGGTAAAATTTTCTAAGTCTTTGAGATTTCGAGGACCTTGTTGTATACGATTCGTACTTTCTGACTTAGAAAAAATGTTGTCAGCTATTCATGAGTGATGTGATTCAATGCAAAATGTGGGGTTTTTGTGCGCGGGAAAGTGTGCTAATTAATGACTTGATCCCGTCACGGTGTCACCCCTCCAGGAGGCCTTCTGCTAGGATCCTACAGGAATTCCATCCGGGATTTCTTCAAGAGATCTTTCGCAATTTCTCCTTAATTTATTTCCAGAAGTTTCTTCTGGGATTCCCAGAAGCTCTTGATGAGATTCTTCCGAGGATTTACTTAGGGTTAATTCAGAAGTTCCCTCTGGGGTTTTTCCAGGAGTTTCTGCTGAAATTCCTGAAGAGGATCCGTCTGGGATATTATCAAAAGTTCTTGCCAGGGTTCCTCCCTGAAGTATTCCCGGGATTCTTCCAGAGAATCATTCCTGGATTTCTCTAGAAATTATTTCCGACATTTCTCCAGTATCACTTCTTATAGGAAAGAGTTCCCAAATGAACTACAGAAAAAGTTCCCGGAGGAATCCACGAAAGAATTTCGGAAGAAATTTCAGAAGCAATTCCTGACAAAAGTCCAGAAGAAATTTCCGGAGGTATCTTTGAAGGAATTCCAGGAGAGAGTTTCAGAAAAAAATCCTGAAAGTAGTTCTTGGAGGAATCCCGGAAGGAAATCTTTAAGCACAGCTACCAGAAGAAGTTCCTGCAAGAATTCCGGAAGGAGTTCCTGAAGCGATACCCGGAGAAGATTTTTAAGGAATACTGAAAAAAGTTCCCGTCAGGGTTCTTGTAGGATTCCTGGAAGGATCTCAGAAAGAATCCCTGAAGGAACTGCAGGAGAAATCTTGCTTAGAATTCCTGGAATGAATCCCTCACGGAATTTTGGAAGGAGTTTGTGAAGAAGTCTCGAAAAGAATTTCTAAAGCAATCCACGAAAGAACTCCAAGAGGAATCCCGAGTGAAATAGCTGGAATTTCCAGGAATACTTTCTGGAAGTCCAACAAAACTTCTAAAGAAATTCCAATAGAAGCTATTGGGAGAATCTCGGCTGGAATTGCTGAAGAACTCCCGGAACTCATTGAGAAATCCTGGAAGAAATCTCTTGAAACTCCAGAAGGAATCTTTGGAAGAATCCTGGAAGTAATTTCTAGAAGAATCTCAGATTAAGCCTTTTAAGAATCTCAGAAGGGATCCCAGAGGAAATTTCTGAAGAACTCCAAAACGAATCTCAGCTGGAGCTCCCTGAGGAATCGCAGAAGGAAATCCTAGAGAGATCCTAGAATAAATTTGTGGAGAAATCACCGATAAATTACCTGGAGGAATCTCAGGAAAAAAAATCACGGTAATCCTTGAAAGAACAAAGAAAAAACTCCTGGAAGAACCTCGTAATTTATTTGTAGAGAAATTTCGGAAGGAATTTTGAAGGAATCTAGGATCTCCTTCAGAAATCCCAGAAAGGATGTCTGGAAGAATACCGGGAGAAATTCCTCGAGGATTTCTAGCAAAATCGCTTGAAAGAATCCCAGACGGAACGTCTTTTAAGAAAAACACCTGAGAACCCCTTAAAAAGAACTTCTGAAGGAATCCCTGGAAGAATCTTATCAAGTCCCTGGGAATCCCAGAAGAAACTCATGCAACAAATTTGAGAATAAACCGAGAAGGATTTCTTGGAGGTGTCCCGGATTGAACTCATGTGGAACGCAGAAGGAACTCCTGGAGAGGTGCCAGGTGACACCGTCAGTAAACCCCACATTTTGAATTAAATCAAACCACCCGTAATTTATTTTAAGGTGAAGATATGACGAAGCCACACCTCGAATTTTCAGGAGCACAAATCAGAAGAACCGCATGTCAGTTGGTGTTGAAAAGTTGATCGATTGGTCACCACAAGCGGATATCCAATCGTTCAACTTTTCAGCGCAAACCAACTTTCGGGTTTTCAGATTTGTGCTCTTGAAAATACGAGGTGCTTCGTCATATCTTCAGCTGACGATTTTTGTCTTTCTCGTACACCAAGGTGTACCGAAAGGCTATATGTTCACTCCAAAAACAACTTTTTGATAGAGCCCCCGGAGGGGTCAAGTGTTATATACCAATCGACTCAGCTCGACGAGTTGAGATGATGTCTGTGTGTATGTAAGTGTGTGTGTATGTATGTGTGTGTGTATGTGTACAAAAAGGTCACCTCATTTTTAGATAGTAAATATGAACCGATTTCAACGACCGATGGTTCATTCGACGGGGTATATTACCCTAGGAAGGGGCCAGATATGCAAATGCAACAAACCCATACATGCGACCCATCAAACCACGGCATTTTCGATTATTGATGAACGGGAAGTAGGAAAATAGTCTCGTACTATATCTGAACCGGTAGTGTTCCGGAACCGGCTCCGGGTGTCCCGCCGGTAGTGGCCAATTAAGAAAGTGATCCAAACCCATGCATGCGATCATCCAAGAGTGGCTTTTTCGATAATCAGATAAACGGTAAGCAGGAAAATAATTTCAGACCATATCTGAACCGGTTGTATTCCGGAACCGGTTCCAGGTGTCCCGCCGAAAGTGCCCAATCAAAAAAGTGAACCAAATTCAGGCATGCGACACATCAAATAGCGGCTGTTTCGATAATCAGATGAACGGTAAGCAGGAAAATAGTTTCATACCGTATCTGAACTGGTTAAGTCCCGGCACCGGTTCCAAGTGTCCCGTCGAAAGTGATCAATTAAAAACTGAACGAAACCCATGCATGCGAAACATCAAATCATCAAGAATGTTCGATAACCAGATAAACGGGCAGCAAGAAAATAGTCTCTGACCACACCTAAGATTACAGGCAGTGTTGTTGAATCAGGATTGGATGCATAGCTGAAATTACGAAGATGAACAAAATCGATGCATGCGATTAATATGCGTAAAAGAACAAAATCTTGATAAAAATTTAAGCGTTCATGTAAAATTACACTATTTTTGATTTACTTAAACGAAATATTTTGCATGTGTCGATAATTTAGATGTGATTTGACCAATTTATCCTTTGATTGGTTAAAAAAATATTTCCATGGCTTGCAGCCAAAAACGCTCAAAATCGCATATTTTTTCCCTATAAATTGAGGTATAGCTCAAAATTGTGACGTGCTGGAGCAAATCTGAGCCCGGATTCGGATTCAGCGGCCCAAAATCAGTCAGAGACACATAAGTGTGATCTTGATACAAAAAAATGTTGCGCTGTGTAATATAACTTCTTTTATATTACCTTTCAACTGCTTTTTGTTGAACCTAGCTATAAAATTTAAAAAATAGTTATTAAATAAATTTACCATTGACGTCATCGACCAAAAGTTTGGAGTTACCTCTCAATATGATGTATCAGCCAAAAAGTTTAGGGTCACTTTGGTAAAAGATGAAAAATGATTAGTTAATATCCTTACCATATCTACTGAACGCTGCAGTAGTGTGATCGCGCGATAGCTCCCGCAATCCAACTTGTCGCCCTTTTTGTAGATGGAACACACGATACCTTCCTCCTTCCAAATCTTGGTAATGATCCACTGTTGTAGTGCTCTCACCAGTTTTATTTCATAAAGAGTGCTACAATAAAAGGCGACCGGACAAGCGACTGTTCAGACCTACACTGGATAGCCGCCGAGCTAATGATCGTGCAGTCGATTTCGCTAGGGATTTTCCAATCATCTTGTTACAGAAGAAATCACATGAAAAAGTTCTCTGATAGTATCACTGGAGAATTTTCTAAAGGAACTGCGTAGAATTTGCAGAAAAGTAATCATGAAGGAATTCTAAGAGGAATCCCCGATAAAAATCTAAAAGAGTCCATGAAGAAATCTTCTTCTTCTTTATGGCTCTACGTCTCCACTGGGACTTGGCCTGCCTCTCTTCAATTTAGTATTCTTTTACCACTTCCACAGCTATTAATTGAAGGCCTTTCTTTGCCTGCCATTGCATGTATTTGCACATTGTGCGGTAAGTACACTATGCCCAGGGAGTCGAGAAAATTTTCTCGATCGGAACGGGAATCAAACCCACCGTCTCCGGATTGGCGATCCACAGCCTTAATGGATTTCTCTCGAAAGAATTTATGAAAGATTTCCTTCCAAAATACCAAGAGAAATTTTTAATGCAATTCAATGCATCCCAGAAAAAGTTTCTGATGCAATTACATAAATACCTTCTGAAGGAATTCCTGATAGTATCCCTGAAGGAATTTCAGAAACGTTTTTTTTTAGAAATTGCCGAAAACCGTCAGGAGGAATCTCTGAGAAAGAAGCATTGAAGGAATTTCTGAAAGGAAAAAATCTAGTTCCTTCCTTCCCTCCTTCAAGATACTCCTTAATGTATTTCCTGAGAAATTTTTGCAGTTATTTCTGAACGAAAATTCTTCCAGCAATTACGGAAGGCAACTTAACAGAGATTTCAGAAGCAAATCCTGGAGGAATTCATAGAAAAAGTTCTGGATATATGTACCTTTAGAGCAAATCAAAGAATACTTTCTTGGTGTGTTTTTGGGGGGAGGAACCTCTTGGGAAAACACCTGGAGCAACTTCTGGAGAAATCTGTGAAGGAGTTCCTAGCAGACTCCTTCAAGAAATTACCAAAGAAACTGCCTAGAGAGAATACCTAGATTTCCTACAAGAATTAAAAAAAATCTGGAAAATTTTAATACATCCCCTCGATTAAGACAATGTAATGGAAGAATTACTAGAAGAATTTCTTGTGAAATATGGGATACGGAAGAATAAATCTTGGAGTAGTTATAACAAAATAAGGGAAGATATTCATGGGGAACTTTCTGAACAAATATCTGGAAAAAATCTGAAAGTTTTCCTGGGAGAATTCTGAAGGAATCCTAGGAAGAACGAATGCCTTATAAATCTCTTGAGAGTGTTCTAAAGGGATTCTTTGGGGAAATCCCAAACAAAAACATTTCGATGAATTTCTGAAGGAATCTCTAGGGAAAACACCTGTTCCAAATTCTGAAAATGCCTCTATAGGAATCCTGCATCAAAAATGTCACAAAAATACAACAAAAAAATTAGGAGACTCCTGGGGGAATCTCTTAAGAAATCTTTGAAGGAATTTCTGAAAGATTTACTGAAGGAATTTCTAAAGAAATCCCAGGAAAAATGAATGATTGCAGAACCTCTTGGGTAAGCTCTAGGAGAAATCTCAAAGATCAATCCCTTGGAGGAATTTCTAAATAAATTTCTAGAAAAAAATCAGGAGAAATGCCTGGTGGTACTAATTGAGAATTTCTCGCAAGAATATCTGAAGAAATCTCTGTAGAAATCCTACAGAAATCTTGACTTCTCATGGATCATTGGAGGAACTACTTGAGAAATTTGTGGAGGGATTCCTAGAAAAGTGTCTCTTTAAATTTCAAAAAGAATTCCTGGAGAAACCTCAAAGAAAAATCCTGGAAGAATTCTCCTGAAGGAACCACTGAGAGAATATCTGGGAAATTTCTGAAGAAATCTCATTCTGAAGAATGTTTGCATCAACTCTTGAAAAACATCTTTAAAAAAGTTTCTCTTTTTTTGAGAATTTTCTAGGGAAATTGCAGAAGAAATCTCAAAAAAAAAAATATTTCTAGCGCTATTGCTGGAGAACTTTCAAAGAAATTCCTGGAGGAATCTTTGGTAGCATTCTTGTAGAACTCATAAGAGAAATTCCGACAAGAATGCACTGCCTGGAATAATTCCAGAATAATTACGTGGATGGCCTCGAGGAGAGGTGTCTTGTGAATACTTCTTGTACAGCGTATTTAAAGAAACTATTGGCGTTATCCCTTTACAATTCACTAAGCAACTTCTTGAGATAGAATCTATTTTGGTTATAAAAACCTACAGGATTCCTTTGTGCGTGATTAAATCTCAAAATTAAAAATAAAAGTGAATAATAGCTCGAGACACTCCATACAAAGCACAAATTACAACTGAACAAAAATTCCCGGAATTTCCTACGCATTTCCACGTCCCCGTGCGAAACAAAAAGTATGTGACGCAGTAGCGCATTAACCTCTTTGCCTTTGCTATGAGAACCACCTTAAAACCACGCGAACCAAGCGCAAGGAATGAATTTAATTGCAACAGTAGTGACATACGTACCGAACTTACGACCATTGCAATTGTCAGAACCGTCGTCGCCGACGTAGGCCATAAGTCCTCATCGTCATCGCGTTCGAAATTAAAATTCACCCTCAATTCAAGCGCGCACCAAGCACACTGTTCTACATACGGACTCATTTTGTGCAAACGCAAAAAAAACGGGAACGCAGCCCCGACAAAACAAAGTAGCACTCCGGTTCCTCAAGCCAGTGTCGGCGGCGCGACGTTAGCGGCATTGTCGTAAAGTTGTTTCAGAAAAATTTAATAAAATGTTTAACAAAAATACAATGATTCGCCCGCCGGGGTGGTGATGAGACACGGAGGGAGATGAATGGAAAATCGTAAAGCACAACTCAGGGAAAATGAACGCACCGCCGGTCGGAATGTGTGATACACCCAAGCAGGAATGGAAAATGTCATAAAAATGTCTTTTCGTTATTTGCTAATTTCACTGCACTTAGTCGGAAATGTTGATCGGCGACATCATTGATTATCCATAACTAATCACCGTTATAGACTGGTGATGCGTACGAACCGAAAGTTGTGTAAATAGAAAAATGTCATGACATTTTTTTCATGAAATTCCACGACATTTTCCATCCCTGCACCCAACTCTAAAATGCTTTAAATTGGTAATAATCAATATTTTTTATGTGTTTAAAAAATTAAACTCTTATAATCGGATCATCTTACAATTTACTGAGAGATGTGAGATTTCTCACATTAACTTCAAGTTTATTCAAACCGTGTCGTGGAGTGAAATTTTTCATGAATTTTAGGCGCGTTTCCGAATTGTTTTACAACAAGATGATGTTTCATTTGGGTGTTCACTCCAACTTGGTGGTTGGAATTCCAGGCCGGCAAAGAACGTAAGGTAGAATTAAAACCAGACGGTCTCTGATGATAGTCCGTCCGGTTCTTGAGAAAGGGGCAAAGCTGATGATGTTCGTTCATGCTCATTGCTCCCTCTCGCAAAGTTACCCCTGCTTGTGAGTTGTTGTAATGGGGTATGCAGCAGCAGCAGCAGCAGCAGCAGAGAAAGGGAAAAACTCACCCCTGGCCCTGTGAAACACCGAACTACGGGGCATTCTTCGGCGGCTGAGCCGTTCGCCTCTTGTCGAGTCTTGTTTGTTCTTCTGTTTGTGGTGTATCGTTGCTGAGTCTGACTACTGCCTGCCTGCTCGTTGAGGAATCCTCTTGTCCTCGCTACTATCTCTACATGGGTGCTAGGTATTTGCTTAGATGAGTTAGATCGTCGTCATCGAAAACACAGAAGCCAATGACGAATCCTGGATGGATATGCTATTTGAAAATGGTATAGGTATTTGTGTTGGTGGTGTTGCAATAGATCACAGCAGTTTGTGTAGATAATTTTGAACGCGATATGAGGGTGTTTGCTTATCATAAACGAAACAGTTGAAAGTAATTGAATAATTTAGTTAATTGAGAAATTTTGAATTGCATATCTTTGAACAGATCAGGAGAGTTGGAGGGATTCAGTATCAAATCTCGATTATTATCGAACTTTCATGTAGGGTAATTGTTCCCATCGTTGTGGTAGTACCTAATGTTGCGGTAATGGTAATTTAGCACTTTTTCGACTAAAATTTTACCAAAAGGTATTTTTAATTGATGTATTGTGCTTAAATTATGAGATTGCACCATTTGTTTGCTTAAGATTTGCCCAAAAATTTATTAAAAAAAAATATTTTCTTTAATATGTTTGCTGCTGTGTTCCTATTGTTGCGGTAGTGTTCCTAATGTTGCGGTATCCCATATGATTGCAATGGCATACCGCAACATTAGGAACAAATACCGCAACATTAGGAACACAATGTTCTTTCGGATAAAAACGAATAAAATGCTCATAACAACCTTAAAGTGGTAATATTTCGTTATTTTCCCGTAGATAAAGGATAGATTTTACTATTTTCAATTCAATCCATGTAAAAAGTTTGCTTGGGGCGATACAATTGTGATTTAAGCATGAATCCAGTGCTTAACTCCTCCATGATCGGATCAATTACCCTACCTCGGAATTTCTCCAACAATGATTGTGTTTGGGCCAGCAATTCACAAAAAGAAGACTTGAAAATTGTTTTTTTTGGTCGGTTGCAATCATCGGTGTATAATCAAGATGACAAATATTTTCTATGCCCGATGTTTTAATGATATATGCCATCTTTCTCTAGTGTTCTATTCAAACATTGAATGTAGTACATACCTATCAAAATTAATCAGGGCACACTGCAAAAGTGAACTTACAGAAAAAAAATTCGTCTGTTGTGGAGCGGATCTGGTTGGATGGTTAAAACACTTGACTATCACGCCGAGGACCTGGGATCGAATCCCACTCCCGACAAACTCGCAAAATGTGAGTTCTTCCTTCGGAAGGGAAGTAGAGCGTGGGTCCCGAGATGAACTAGCCCACGGTCAAAAATCTCGTTAATACAGATAAAAAATAAATATTCGTCTGTTGGTAAGCAATGTACATAGAATGTAGTAAGATTTAGAACGGGCTCCAACAATTTCCTTCAATTTTAAAAAACAAAAATCAAAACAATCAATTTTCATGACATGAGGAAAAACTAGGAAGTATTGTATGGCGGATCATTATATGTTATTCTTGTTTCAAACTGTCAATATAATTCTTGTCGGCAATTTGTTTAAATATTGTGTGCAAGCTCTGTGAGTTGAAGTTTTCTTTTGAGTGCCATTGTTGTTTGTGCTAGTGTTGTCTGTATGTGTCTGTCTACGTGGTTTGTTTTGGTTCTAGTCTTTAGTATGTGTAATATTCCTACATACATAATAGGGTGGGGCAGGGCAAGATGCGTCAGTGCCATTTTCGAACACATTCCTTATGTTTTGATTATGTTGATAATTTTGTTAGGTGGCAAGCATGAATCTACAAAAGTTAAGGGTATTTATTAAATAAATATTTTCTCTCATTGGACATAATAAATAAAATGTTTTTTTTTGTTATTTAGAGCAGTTTAAATGGATTTTTTTTATTACAAGACTATCTCATAACTCACTCCTAACAAGCAGAATGAGCACCTAAAATTATAACATAAATTTATAATATTTTTTGTTGCCTAATGTCCACTGAAATCGTAAACTTTATAATTTACCAAATACATTATTAAAATGTTTAAAAAAAAAAAAAGCTCTTGTTTTTTCAGTATGAATATGGAGCATAAACGAGTATAGGAAAAATCGTATATATTGCCGTTTTTCGTTGAGAAAATATTAATTACTCAAACCCATCTTGCCCCGCACTTTTTTATAGGTGCAAAATTGTTCGCTTTTTAAAACTGCTTATTCAAAATCTTGTTTTCTTTTTTAACTATCTTTTCATTGACTTAAAGCAAAGCTAACTAGCTCTAACGTGCGCAGCTTTTACTTTTTTCTCACTCGCTTTCGTAAACAAACACGAGAAAGAGAAAGATAAAAGAGCATTTTGTCCCCTCTTTTATCTCGCTCTTTCTTGTGTTTATCGAAGAGAATGAACGAGAAGAAAGAAAAAGCTGCTCACGCTAGTGCT
>NC_085138.1:386321551-386383814 GCF_035046485.1 Aedes albopictus
GACATGTTTGGCCTGAAATACTGTTCACAACGGAACTGAACAAACGCTTGTTAAATTTATGCATTGATTTTTTTCAAATTATGCTAATTCTTAATTCTTAGTTATTATTTTATGATGCTTAATTCTTGATTCTTGATTCTTGATTCTTGGTTCTTGATTCTTGATTCTTGGTTCTTGATTCTCGATTCTGGATTCTGGATTCTGGATTCTGGATTCTGGATTCTGGATTCTGGATTCTGGATTCTGGATTCTGGATTCTGGATTCTGGATTCTGGATTCTGGATTCTGGATTCTGGATTCTGGATTCTGGATTCTGGATTCTGGATTCTGGATTCTGGATTCTGGATTCTGGATTCTGGATTCTGGATTCTGGATTCTGGATTCTGGATTCTGGATTCTGGATTCTGGATTCTGGATTCTGGATTCTGGATTCTGGATTCTGGATTCTGGATTCTGGATTCTGGATTCTGGATTCTGGATTCTGGATTCTGGATTCTGGATTCTGGATTCTGGATTCTGGATTCTGGATTCTGGATTCTGGATTCTGGATTCTGGATTCTGGATTCTGGATTCTGGATTCTGGATTCTGGATTCTGGATTCTGGATTCTGGATTTTGGATTCTGGATTCTGGATTCTGGATTCTGGATTCTGGATTCTGGATTCTGGATTCTGGATTCTGGATTCTGGATTCTGGATTCTGGATTCTGGATTCTGGATTCTGGATTCTGGATTCTGGATTCTGGATTCTGGATTCTGGATTCTGGATTCTGGATTCTGGATTCTGGATTCTGGATTCTGGATTCTGGATTCTGGATTCTGGATTCTGGATTCTGGATTCTGGATTCTGGATTCTGGATTCTGGATTCTGGATTCTGGATTCTGGATTCTGGATTCTGGATTCTGGATTCTGGATTCTGGATTCTGGATTCTGGATTCTGGATTCTGGATTCTGGATTCTGGATTCTGGATTCTGGATTCTGGATTCTGGATTCTGGATTCTGGATTCTGGATTCTGGATTCTGGATTCTGGATTCTGGATTCTGGATTCTGGATTCTGGATTCTGGATTCTGGATTCTGGATTCTGGATTCTGGATTCTGGATTCTGGATTCTGGATTCTGGATTCTGGATTCTGGATTCTGGATTCTGGATTCTGGATTCTGGATTCTGGATTCTGGATTCTGGATTCTGGATTCTGGATTCTGGATTCTGGATTCTGGATTCTGGATTCTGGATTCTGGATTCTGGATTCTGGATTCTGGATTCTGGATTCTGGATTCTGGATTCTGGATTCTGGATTCTGGATTCTGGATTCTGGATTCTGGATTCTGGATTCTGGATTCTGGATTCTGGATTCTGGATTCTGGATTCTGGATTCTGGATTCTGGATTCTGGATTCTGGATTCTGGATTCTGGATTCTGGATTCTGGATTCTGGATTCTGGATTCTGGATTCTGGATTCTGGATTCTGGATTCTGGATTCTGGATTCTGGATTCTGGATTCTGGATTCTGGATTCTGGATTCTGGATTCTGGATTCTGGATTCTGGATTCTGGATTCTGGATTCTGGATTCTGGATTCTGGATTCTGGATTCTGGATTCTGGATTCTGGATTCTGGATTCTGGATTCTGGATTCTGGATTCTGGATTCTGGATTCTGGATTCTGGATTCTGGATTCTGGATTCTAGATTCTGGATTCTGGATTCTGGATTCTGGATTCTGGATTCTGGATTTTGGATTCTGGATTCTGGATTCTGGATTCTGGATTCTGGATTCTGGATTCTGGATTCTGGATTCTGGATTCTGGATTCTGGATTCTGGATTCTGGATTCTGGATTCTGGATTCTGGATTCTGGATTCTGGATTCTGGATTCTGGATTCTGGATTCTGGATTCTGGATTCTGGATTCTGGATTCTGGATTCTGGATTCTGGATTCTGGATTCTGGATTCTGGATTCTGGATTCTGGATTCTGGATTCTGGATTCTGGATTCTGGATTCTGGATTCTGGATTCTGGATTCTGGATTCTAGATTCTGGATTCTGGATTCTGGATTCTGGATTCTGGATTCTGGATTCTGGATTCTGGATTCTGGATTCTGGATTCTGGATTCTGGATTCTGGATTCTGGATTCTGGATTCTGGATTCTGGATTCTGGATTCTGGATTCTGGATTCTGGATTCTGGATTCTGGATTCTGGATTCTGGATTCTGGATTCTGGATTCTGGATTCTGGATTCTGGATTCTGGATTCTGGATTCTGGATTCTGGATTCTGGATTCTGGATTCTGGATTCTGGATTCTGGATTCTGGATTCTGGATTCTGGATTCTGGATTCTGGATTCTGGATTCTGGATTCTGGATTCTGGATTCTGGATTCTGGATTCTGGATTCTGGATTCTGGATTCTGGATTCTGGATTCTGGATTCTGGATTCTGGATTCTGGATTCTGGATTCTGGATTCTGGATTCTGGATTCTGGATTCTGGATTCTGGATTCTGGATTCTGGATTCTGGATCCTGGATTCTGGATTCTGGATTCTGGATTCTTGATTCTTGATTCTTGATTCTTGATTCTTGATTCTTGATTCTTGATTCTTGATTCTTGATTCTTGATTCTTGATTCTTGATTCTTGATTCTTGATTCTTGATTCTTGATTCTTGATTCTTGATTCTTGATTCTTGATTCTTGATTCTTGATTCTTGATTCTTGATGCTTGATTCTTGATGCTTGATTCTTGATTCTTGATTCTTGATTCTTGATTCTTGATTCTTGATTCTTGATTATTGATTCTTGACTCTTGATTCTGTCGGACGAACGGACGGACGGACAGACGGACGAACGGATCCAGTCAGGGCGGTACTTCGTATCCAGTTTGACTTTCTATTTCACAGAATCGTAACTTGTTTTGTGGTTTAGTTGGTTAAAGCGCCGGAATAGTGATACGAAGTCGGGGTTCGAATTCCACTAAAACAGGTGGTTTTTTTTTCACAATTCTTCTCCCAATTTATCAATTCAGCACACTCTGTGTCTTCGAATTTTGAGTTTTTTCGTCTACGAGAACATCCATGAAATTTCCACCAGGAGCGTGCAAATGTCTTCGGCAATCCAGAATTGTGAATAAAAAAGGTGGTATTCAATTAATCGAAGCGTCAGCAAATTTCCTGGCTGCATTGCTCCAGTCAACACTTATCCGAAATGTAGCAAAATTTCCAAAAGGTAATCCTCAATTGTTCTGCAATTCCTTCAGGGATTTCTCCAAGTGTTTCTTGGGGGATCCAGAAGTCCCTCTGATATTCTCCCAAGAATTATTTCAGGGTATCATTCAGGAGTTCACTCATGAACTTCACTAGGAGTGCCTTCGATTCATCCTCCAGGAGTTACCTCAATGATTTTCTAGAAATTTCACCAGGGAACCCTTCAAAAGTTCCTTCAGTGATCCGTCCGTCAGGAGTTCCATCAGATATTCCTCATGGAGATCATTCAATGATTTCTCTAGAAATTTCGTCAGGAATTCCTTCAGAGTATCCTCAAGGAATTTCTCTGGAAAATCCTCAAGGAAATCCCTCAGGGATTCTTCTAGGAATTGATGATATTTGCCGGAATTCCCGCAGGGATTTCTCCCGGAACTCCCTCAGGGACTCCTCCAGGAAATTCATTCCAGGCCAAGGGCTGAAAGTCTCTATAATAGAGACAAATCAATCAATTTATTTCAGGTTTCCACCAGGAATGCCCTAAGAGATTCCTTCGAGAATTCCTTCTGGGATTGCGGGAATTCTCCCGCAATTTCCTTTGGGATTCCCCCGAGAATTCCTTGCGATATTTCTCCGGGAATTCTTTCCACGATTCCCCGGGAATTCCTTCCTGGATTCCCCCCGGAGTTCCTTCCGGGATTCCTTCCAGGATTCCCTCGGGAATTCCTTCCGGGATTGCCTCGGGAATTTCTTCCGGGAATTCCCTGAAATTCATACCGGGATTCCCCCGGGAATTCATACCTGAGTTCCCCTGGGAATTCCTTTCGGGATTCTCCCGAGAATTCCTTCCGGGATTCCCCCGGTAAATTCATCCGGGATTCCCCCGGGAATTCCTTCCGGGATTCCCCCGTGATTTCTTTGTGGAATTCCCCCAGGAATTCCTTTCGGGATTTCACCGGGAGTTCCTTCCGATATTCTGGAATGGATTCCTTTCGAAATTACCGATTGGGTTGTTTTTGAAATTCCTCGCAGAAATACCTCAGCGATTCCTCCAGAAATTCCTTCAGAGTTTCCTCAGAGAATTCCATCATGGGTTCCTACCGGAATTTCCTCAGGAATTCCTCCCGGAATTCCCTCAAAGATTCCTCCGGCATCCTTGGAATTTCCTTAGGGGTTTCTCCCGGAATTCTCTTAGGGAATTTTCCTGGAGTTCCTTTCGAGGGTACCCCCGTGAGTTCTTTCTGGGGTTTCCCCGGGAGTTTCTTCTGGGATTCTCACGGGAGTTCCTTCCACGATTCCCCCGCAAATTCTTCCCAGGATTCTCTTGGAAATTCTTTCCGGGAAGTCAGTATAACAGGACATACATATTGACTCATTTTATAAAGGTCTACCCTAGTCTTGTCCCAGCAGCGCTAGGCAGGCAACCAGCCATCAAGCCCGCGCGCGTCTGTTCTTTATGGGGGTTCATTTTTCCACTTCCAAAGCCGGGGGTAGATTCTGGCCGGCTGGCACATTACGGGGCCCTCTCTACACACATAATTCACAACCAGCACACAAAGCACAAACGCTATCCTGACTGACTGAGTGACTGACGATGTTTGAAAAAGTGTGGTTTTCACTGCAAGTGACATGCCTCTTCGGAGTATTGCTACGCTGCCGACGTCCAGTCCACAGAGTGGTGCTGCCATGTGTGTGAACGTGAAGTTGTAGCAGCTCACTACATTCATTCTCAAGTCCTACTAACGAATAGCGAAGCTAGGATTGTGCACACACGTCCGACCCGACATGGGTTCAAAGCTACTGAACCTGAACTTGCTCGCTCGCCGATCAACGACAACGACGACGACGACGGGGAAATCCAACCCTGTTCAACACTTTTTCCATGTCATTTCGGAACGAAATGATATTAGAGGTTGGAGTTTTGTAGCACAAGTCCCGTGTCGTTGCCGTCCAAGTGTGTACCTAGTTTGATTCGAGGGGTGAAGCTTATTGTTCCAATTCGTGAAGCCCATATATTAATGGGATGCCGTCCGTCGGCCGTCGATGATGACGACGATGGCGATAAGTCTACGCTGGCTGCTAGGCGACCATCGCCAGAACCCCTGTACGCTGAGTGAAGGACGGAATCCTTGGTGCAACAGCAGGATTCAAGCGTGATGGGGAGGACTCGTTTGGCACGAGGGGAAACAATTTTTGCATGCAGTGTGTTGTGTATTAAATAGGTGGCTAAAGTGATACACTGCATGAACTATATTTGGCGTAATGTGGAATAGATCAAAGACCTGTAGGGTTTTTTTTAACATTGTTCTCATCAAATGAAATAAAAAAATTACTCACCTCTCAATTTTTATGTAGGTTATTTGAAGTAACATTGTTTCAATATATTTTACAGATGATGCAAACAAATATTTTTCGCTATTTATAGGTGATTGCTACTTGTAAAAAGATGAGTAACTGGATGTAAATCTGCCTGTTTCAGAAGATTCTTATCTCCCACTTATTCATCTGTTCCGAACAAATTCCAACACGTTGCACTCTGTCGGTTGATGACTCAGACACGACGGCGACACTGCCCGGGGTCGACCCTATTCAGCGCTTTTATAACCACCTTCTCGACAAGATAAGAGAATTTTAATATGTTTTACTGCTTTTCTCTGCTGGTATCACTATTTGAACCTACATACACTTTCGGCTCCGTTTCACGCAGGAAATTATTCGACTTTTTATTGCAGTTTAAGGATGTAGGCGCTGCCATTCTGCACACTTTGCAGGCAGGCGACGGAGAGGACTCATCTGCGAGCGTCAGATGAGATGGGAAAAGTTTGTCGTGTTATTTGTCGGTTGGATTACACTCAAGGCTGGTTGGAGCCCTTCGAAAAATTCCAAGCCTCTGTTGGGTGGTGTGGCGACGAACAATGGACCCAAATTCCGGTGGCAGTGCTCTGGCTCCTTTTATTGGGATGGAGATTTATGGGGGACGTTTGCCACTGGAACCGCACACACGTGTGAAAAGGATCGTATTGCGCGCACCATTAGCGTTGCCCTCTCTCGCTCCGAGAGATTGTGTGTGCGATTGTCAGGGACAATAATTTACGATTAGTTCACACATTGTTCGGCCTCCAGATTGGTTTGGCTCGGAGAATATGGGGGCCTATTCAGTTTTCACCTTGAAGGAATGTTGGAGATTTAAGGAATTCTCAAATTACAACATAAATCAATGTCGTAACCATGAATCCAACTTGCTTCCGATTGCTTAGCAAACTTTGAATAAAATACTTCAGAAGCAATGGAACAAAATATAATTAGTTCTCATAAAATCAGCATAAAGTACCACTGTTAGCCAACGGTTAGCATAGAGCTAACACACCACGAATTCCAATAATTCTAACATCCCTGGATGACCCTTCGTAATCACTTAACCCGTTAACGCTCAAGGTGTCTCACAATTTAAATCTTCATAAAAATGTGGTAAACAAAAAATGTGGTAAAAAACAGCCAAGTTTCATCTTCGAATGAGTGTAATCAGTTTCGTACCTTTCAATTCCGCCCTATGTTGCTTATCGTTTGACAGATACGCGTATTTCGACTACCACTTGTAATCTTCCTCAGTGTCAGTTATCCACTGGAGGAAGGTACGAAACTGATTACACTCATTCGAAGAGGGTATTCTGCTTAGAGAGTTTGAAAAGTCGGTACAAGCCAAGTTTCAATAAACATGATTTTGAATAAATGATTTCACGAAAAAATGGAAGTCTATGGTGGTAGTTCCATCATTGCTCGTAAATTTGAGACGATGGCGAAAACGTACATCCGACTAAAGAGTGAAGCCAGGCGAATCGGATTAGTCATTAATGTGTCGAAGACAAAGTACATGATGGCAAAGGGCTCCAGGGAGGAATCACCGCGCCCGCCACCCCGAATTCATATCGACGGTAATGAAATCGAGGCGGTTGAAGAATTCGTGTACTTGGGCTCACTGGTAACCGCCGACAACGACACCAGCAGAGAAATTCAGAGGCGCATTGTGGCAGGAAACCGTTCTTACTTTGGACTCCGCAGAACTCTACGATCCAATAAAGTTCGCCGTAACACGAAGTTAACCGATGCTGATTAGACCGGTCATTCTCTATGGGCACGTAACATGGACCCTACGTGCAGAGGACCAACGCGCCCTTGGAGTTTTCGAACGGAAGGTGTTGCCTACCATCTACGGCGGAGTGCAGATGGAAGACGGGACTTGGAGAAGGCGAATGAACCACGAGCTGCATCAGCTGCTAAGAGAACCAACCATCGTCCATACCGCGAAAATCGGGAGGCTACGGTGGGCGGGTCACGTCATCAGAGGATGTCGGATAGCAACCCGACTAAAATGGTTCTCGAGAGTTATCCGACCGGTACAAGAAGACGTGGAGCGCAGCGAGCTAGGTGGGTCGACCAAGTGGAGGACGATCTGCGGACCCTACGCAGAGTGCGGAACTGGAGACAAACAGCCATGGACCGAGTGGAATGGAGGCGGCTACTATGTACAGCAGAGGCCACCCCGGCGATAGCCTGATCGGTAAGGTAAGTATGTTGTAGTTCCAAAAAAATTCTTCAAAGTGGGTCCTCACGATCTGATATTTTTTTCAAGCTCTATTTTAGCACAACTTTAATACTCTCGCTGTGTTCTGATCCGTATAGATACATTGCATCTAAATACATACATACATTTAAGACAAGACATAATCAACAATAGTACGCCACAATACTCGGTTTGTGGCTGCCGCTCTCCATCCTCGATCGCGTCCAATATAGACGTGTGCGCCGAAGCAGATTTCACCGGCGGCGGCGCTTTTAGTAATTTTAGGCAGCGGCGGCGGCGACGTCGGCGTCACGCCGTTTGCCCTATTCGGCGGCGGCGGCGGCGGCGTAATCGGCGTGAGCTTTTTTTTAGTCGTTCATAAATCGTATTTTTTAGAATAATTTGCTTTCTGTTATCAAAAACAATTTTCTTCTACTTCACAAGATTTTCGGTTTAGAGTTTTAAGACAATCCTTTATTGAAAAAAAAAAACTTCTAGGTAAATAGCAATTCACAAAGTCGCACGTCTTTTCTAAAAAAAAAATTTAGACCAGTGTTGCCATGGCAAAATCTGAGGGTCAAGCTTTTCATATTCCAGTGCCCCATATACTGGTATGCCCTTAAGGAAATAATTTAATAATTGATCCTTATTTACATTTCAGGTTATGTTTAGTTGGCGATTCAGTCGTCGAATTGATTGATAACGATTATTAAAATGTCATCCAATGTTTCGCTTCGTATGGAAGCTTCTTCAGGGACTCAATTTGTATCGTTTTTTTTTTTGTCTAGTCGGATTTGTTAAACGTTGAAATGTCAATATTGGTAGAGTAATTTGTTTTGGGGGTGGTAGCATTACGGAAAGCTCTAATTTAGCAGTGTCTACTTTGGATTAATTATCTAGTTTGGAAGTGTGTCAATAATGTGTTTGGATGAAAATATAATCATCGTTTTCAATCAATTTGATGACGGAATCGCCAACTAAACATAATCTGAAAGTACGCCTACAGTCGTTCAGAACCAGAGAATCTTATTTACATTGTTTGGATGATTTTTTCTAATCAGGACGATAGTTCTTTAAATAAGAATTTCTTCAATTCCTTGAGAAATTCAGATTTCTGATTTTTTTTAGTTCCTCGAGAGGTTCTAAATATTTTTCTCAATATGTTCCCATTGGCCTCTCTTCATGAATTCCTTCAGGGATTGTTTTAGGCGTTTCTTCAGGAATTCCTTCAGAAAATTTTCAAGAGATTAGATCGTAAACTTCTCTTGGAATTCATAACCTTTCTTTAGAAATTTCTTAAAAAAAATTCCGGGAAACGTTCAGAGATTCTTTCAGAAGCTCCTTCAGAAATCACTTCATTTATTTCTTGACGTTTCTCTAGGAATATTCCAAGAATCCACATCATTGTCTAGTTGTAATGGCATTGCTTTAGAGATTCCTGAAAAAAATATATTTTACGAAATTTTTTTTGGCGATTGCTTCAAGAATACTGCCATTTGTTTAAAATTTGCTCCGAAAATTCCTCTAGGGAAATTGCATTATAGCTTTTTATCCACTAATACCTTTCAGGCATTTTGCAAGGATTTTTTTTAAGAATTCCTCCAGAAGTATTTCCAGAAGCTCTTTTAGAGTTTGTTCCAAAACATCCTCCAAAAATCCTTTCAGAAATTTATTGAAATTTTTTTTCAAGAATCCTTCCAGTACCTTTGTTTGCAATTTTTCCATGGATTCTCGAAAAATTCTTCAAGGTTGTCTTTTAAAAAATTCTTCATGGAATGCCTCAGAAACTTCTCCAGGATTTTTTCCATAAATTTCTCCAAAAGTTTGTCATAAAATTCTTCTGGAAATTCCTCTGAAGTCATCTCAAGAAGTTCCTCAAGATTTTCCCAAAGAAGGTTTTTCATGAAGGATTCCTTGAACTACTGAAGGAGTGTTTATTTAGCGACATTTCTGATGGAATTCCTGAGTAATCTTGAAAATGGACAGCTTTTGAGTGACCTAATTTATAGAATTTCTAAGGAATCAATGGAACCATTTTACACGAAAAGAAATTTCCTTAATAAATGTATTAGAAAATGTTATACATTTTCGCAATTTCGGTTTTCTAATAAAGCTCATCTGAGAGTGTAATATGAAGCATAACACACAATAAATGTAATGTATAAGTTTAACTAATGAATTGCATTCGTTATTTCTAATAACTGGTATTAGGAGTGTAATAGTATGTATGCGTCAAATCTAATGAAACTTATTACCGTATATTTTGATTATTGTCTTAATATTTTACTTTTTTTTCTTTTTGGAATAAAAATAAAATTTAATCCTCGATTTGGACATGATAAGTTTATTGTATAGTAATTATTTCTATCACTTTACATAAACAGACACGTATGCCACATAAGTGGTAAAGTGTATTTAATAAATATTAATAATAATAACTTTACAATAACTTTACGGACCTGAATCGGTTCCGATGCGTTCAATTCCTTCCTAAACTGCTCCTTATCGGCCAACACGTGCGATCTCATTCGGTGTAAAGCTGATCTCCTTCCAAGATTCCGCCCCATTCTCGGCAACGACACCCATGGCTTCTGCTGCGGCGTGTGGAGCTGTACTTCCGAAACCGATGAGGTTAAACGGAAGATCCGGTCAGGGTGTTTCGCTGGTATTCAAGGAAACTTTCTTGGGTCCTTACTTGTGATCGCGTTCCAGACAGGGTTTCAATAGCTCCAGGGATACTCTGTAAAAGAAAGAAGTGGTGTGAGCTGCAGCATAAACTAAACATATATTTGATTTGGATAATACCTACCGTGATCTGCAAACGTTTTAATGCACTTTATGCTGAGTACTTGGCTGAGTATCGCACAAAATAACTTCCAAAAAGACTTTTCTGCTGCGCGGAAACAAAACTATCGCGCGACAGCAATGGCTTCCTTCGTTGAAGACGACGAAGCCGTTTGTTTGTAGTGGAGAGAATTTTCGAAGCAATATCTTAAGTAATGTATTAGTAGAAACTTATACATTTTCACCATAACACAAAACTTATACATGGTATAAGATAACGTTATACCTTTCAATATGTTTTCTTATTAACAAAATAAGTTAATGTTATAAAAGCAATTAGAGCGTATCTAATAGAAAGGATTATTATTATTATTTCTTTATTATAGAGATTTTCAGCCCTAGGCTGGTTCATCTCTTAGGTAATAGAAAGGATGAATCGATCCTAATAAATAAAATAATTAAATTTCTTTTCGTGTAGGAGGTTCTTTATAGAAATTCTTCAGAAAATTTATGGAGGAACTTAAGGCATCCCAAATAAATATTTCTGAAGTCACATTCGGATTTTTTTGTAGAATTCTCTGGAGAAATTTCTGAAAGAATTCTGAACTCTTGATTTTCTAAAAAAAAACACGCTGTTAGAATGTTTGGAATCCGTGGACGAATTTCTGAAATAATCCCCGGGGACATTTCTCTATTCCTGGAGGAATTCCGGAGGAAAATTTCATGGAATATATTCCTCCAAGAATGTCATTTTGTGAGTTGCCATAAAAATCTTCCAATTAGATATGCCGAGAATAAGTAAGAGAAGGTGTTTGTGAACCTTATAAAATTGCCGCAATAATGTTGAAGATTTACAAAAAAGACTTGCTTAATACTTTGCGTCAATCTTCAAAGTATTGCAGTAAGAAATCATAAAAAATATTGCAGAGAATTCTCAAAATGAACTCCAAAAATATGCCTAATGTGCTCCAGAAAAAGAACATACTGTTTAAAACTTGCCACTTTCATTGCTATCAGGTTCAAACAGGTGATTCGTGAAGTGTTGGCGAAAAAAAAAATCTTTGTCGTTCCTCATCGGCGTGGGAAATTTTGTCAAGCGGCGTGGAAAAATTTGAACAGCGGCGCGCCGGGTCAACTTGACTGGCGGCGGTGGCGTGAAAAAATCGTCGGCGACGGCGGCGCGGCGCGGCGGCGCACACGTCTGGTCCAATATTCGCCAGGTCACGCTCCACCTGGTCCGCCCATCGTGCTCTCTGCGCTCCACGCCTTCTTGTGCCAACCGGATCAGTTGCAAACACCAGCTTTGCAGGGTTGTTGTCCGGCATTCTTGCAACATGCCCTGCCCACCGTATCCTTCCGGCTTTGGCCACCTACTGGATGCTGGGTTCGCCGTGAAGTGCAGCGAGCTCGTGGTTCATGCTTCTCCGTCACACACCGTTCTCCTGCACACCACCGAAGATCGTCCTTAGCACGCATCGCTTGAAAACTCCGAGTGCTTGCAGGTCCTCGTCGAGCATGGTCCATGTCTCGTGTCCGTAGAGGACCACCGGTCTTATTAGCGTTTTGTACATGGTGCATTTGGTGCGTGGGTGAATCTTTTTCGACCGCAGTTTATTCTGGAGTCCATAGTAGGCCCGACTTCCGCTGATGATGCGCCTCCAAATTTCACGGCTCACGTTGTTGTCAGCCGTCAGTAAGGTTCCGCGGTAGACGAATAACTCCACTACCTCGAAAGTATCTCCGTCTATCGTAACATTACTACCCAGACGGATCCGGTCGTTTTCGGTTCCGCCTACCAGCATGTACTTTGTTTTTGAGGCATTCACCACCAGTCCGACCTTTGCTGCTTCGCGTTTCAGGCGGGTGTACATCTCTGTCACCGTTCCAAATGTTCTGGCGATAATGTCCATATCGTCCGCAAAGCACACAAATTGACCGGATTTTGTGAAAATCGTTCTCCGGCTATTGAGCCCGGCTCGTCGCATCACACCTTCCAGAGCGATGTTGAAGAGTAGGCATGAGAGTCCATAACCCTGTCGGTGTCCCTGGCGTGATTCGAATGAGCTGGCTAGTTCACTCGAAACCCTTACGCAGTTTTGCACACCGTCCATCGTTGCTTTAATCAGTCTAGTCAGCTTCCCAGGAAAGCCGTTTTCATCCATGATTCCCATAGCTCTGCGCGGTCGATACTGTCGTATGCCGCTTTGAAGTCGATGAACAGGTAATGCGTTGGGACCTGGTATTCACGGCATTTCTGGAGGATTTGCCGTACGGTGAAGATCTGGTCCGTTGTCGACTGGCCATCGATGAAGCTGGCTTGATAACTTCCCACGAACTCATTCGTTTTAGGTGACAGTCGACGGAAGATGATCTGGGATAGCACTTTGTAGGTAGCATTCAAAATAGTGATCGCCCTGAAGTTCTCACATTCCAAATGGTCGCCTTTCTTGTGAATGGGGCAGATTACCCCTTCCTTCCACTCCTCCGGTAGCTGTTCGGTTTCCCAGATCCTGACTATCAGCCGATGCAGACAGGTGGCCAACTTTCCTGGGCCCATCTTGATGAGTTCAGCTGCGATACCATCCTTACCAGCTGCTTTGTTGATTTTGAGCTGATGAATGGCATCCTTAACCCTAAAAGGGATACCTTCATGGCCTCAGTTTTGTCACCTCGCTGAGTGTGTTCCATTAAAGACGAGCTCTGAAAGGCGCCTGGGGTCCAATGGACCCAGCATATTTCGGCTCGCGGCACGAAGCCGTTGCGGGATGCGTTGAGCTTCTGATAGAACTACCGTGTTTCTTGGGAATGTCACAGCAGTTCCATTTCTTCACACTCCGCTTCTTCCAGGCAGTGCTTTTTCTCCCGAAAAAGGCGGGTCTGCTGTTTCCGCTTCTGTTTGTAACGTTCACCGTTCTGTCGAGTCCCTTGCTGCAGCATTACCGCCCTCGTTGCGTTCCTCTCCTCCAAAACCGTTCTGCACTCTTCGTCGAATCATTCGTTCCGTCGATTCCGTTCCGCGAACCCGATGGTGCTCTCGGCTGCGTCGATGATGACTGCTTTCACTGTACTCCAGCAGTCCTCTAGAGGGGCCTCATCCCTCGTCTGGCAACGCGGCCTCGAGATTCTGCGCGTATGCTGCGGTGACATCCGGTTGTTTCAGTCGCTCTAGGTTTGACCATGGCGGTCGCCGGTACCGTACATTGTTGATGACGGCGAGTTTTGGGCGCAGTTTAACCATCACCAGATAGTGGTCGGAGTCGATGTTGGCGCCACGATAGGTCCTGACGTCGATAATGTCGGAGAAATGCCGTCCGTCAATCAGAACGTGGTCGATTTGAGATTCCGTCTGCTGTGGTGATCTCCAGGTGTAACGATAAGGGAGGCTGTGTTGGAAAAAGGTGCTACGTATGGCCATACTTTTGGAGGCGGCGAAATCAATGAGTCGTAGGCCGTTTTCGCTCGTCTGCTGGTGGGCGCTGAACTTACCAATCGTCGGTCTGAATTCCTCCTCCTGGCCTGCCTGAGCATTCAAATCTCCTAAGATGATCTTGACTTCGTGACTTGGGCAGCGATTGTACTCGTTTTCGAGCTGCGCGTAAAATGTGTCCTTGTCGTCATCAGTGCTTCCGGAGTGTGGGCTGAATCGACCCTTGATCCTCAACCTGCACATTCTTTCGTCGATCGGCCACCAACCGATCACGCGCCTCTGCGTATCACCCATCAGTATCACGATGAAAGCTGTTCCCAGCTCGCGTGTGTTGCCGCAGCTCTGGTCACCTCTAAACGTTCGCACCATGGAATTTGTCCAACACACCTCCTGCAGCGCTACGATGCTGAACCCGCGGTCCTTCAGTAGATCGGTGAGTATGCGGGTGCTCCCAATGAAGTTGAGAGATCGGCAGTTCCACGTACCGAGTTTCCAATCGCAAGTCTATTTTGTTCACTGGGGTCGTTGCCATTGGTCTCGGTTCGTATTATTCTGTGAAGGTTCACAAGTTCCAATACGAACGTCGAGTCATAAAGAAGAAAAAGAAGAAAATGACGTTTAAATCTCTTAATTTTTATCTGTATAACTCTCCACCCATTCCTCTATCCTTACTATAAAGATTTCGTAACCGCTCCTGCGTAGTGTGTGGCTGACCCACCTCCACTTTCGCTTCGAATTTCTGTCGCTATCGGCTTCTGATGACATCGACGATAGACGCCTTGCATCCAGTCGACCGGAAATGTCGCGGTTTCCCATATGTTGCAGAATAGTTGATGCAGCAGTTGTGCAGATACGATGGGGTCAGCTTTAAGCATCTCGGCTGATATGTAATCGACCTCCGGGACCCTGTTCGATTGAATGCTACGGATGGCTGTTTCTATCTACTGCAGTGATGGAGCTTCGGTGTTGACCCGGGTAATGCGTCGAACCCTTGGCGGATCATGCTGAGGTGTTGATGGCGTGACCGACACTTGAAAAAGGTTTAAAAGGGGCTGGAACCAGCGTTTCAGCGGTCAGCCGGGTCAGTCAATAGCTGTCCAGGTGTGTCTTTCACGGGCATCGTAGCATTCATCTTAATCCCACTGAGGCGAGGTGAGACATCGTAGATGAGACGAATGTCTCCAGTATTTACAGCTTTCTCGCCTTCGTCGCTCCTTTGTCTCGCCTACATGAGCGCTACACAGATAAAAATAATGAGCTTTACGCTTGACTTAGTGTTATGATGGTTTACATGATATGTCATGTAAATTTGTGTTATATGTTATATGTGTAAATTTGTGTCATGCTGAATTACATGACATATAATGGAAGTTTACATGATGTTTCATGACTTTTACATGATATGTCATGTAAACTTCTGTGATATGGGATATCTCCAATTATGTGCATCCAGTCTTCCCAAACGAACACCAAACTCGCTAAGTACTGCTGTATTTATACTTCGCCTGTACTCGGACTGTACGTTCGTACCGCAACACACAAATCTGTACCCAAACGTGTACTTATGTTCAAAGTTCGTTTCAAACACAAGTTCGAACATATGTACAGTACACGTGTACCGCGCGAAACGAAGTAGGAAGCAATCGTGCAAAAAAGAACTTTCTCGAACGACGATTGACAGTTCGGCCCCTATCGTTTGCCAATCCGAACGCCGCTTCGGGTTTCATTCTCGGTTTGTGCTCGGATCGATTTTCGTTTTGTACTTCTGTACGTACACAAGTTTTGTACTTGAGTACTCTTTGGTACGGAGTACGGTAGCAAACACGGGTACTCCGATGTTTGGCGTTTGATGTTCAACACAAGTGCGAGAAAACGTACAGAAGTTGAACATGTGTCAAGTTTGTGGGAAGACTGTGTGCATCATATGTCACAGAATTTTACACTCTTTTTTCGATCTGTGTACACTTCCCGAGCGAGAGTCGAATAGTGATGACGGGCTATAACTTTGGCTCCTCGTGTTTTCATTAGCTCTATCGTGGCTTTGGCGTTCCTTCGTTCCTCTATCTGCCTCCAGGTGTCATCTGTGATCCATTACTTTCTCTGGTTGCGTAGCTCACCCCAATTATTCTCGCCGGTGGCGATGAAGGCGTTCTTGATGGCTGTCCATTGATCTTCTATGCTTCCATCTTCTGGAATACTCGCAGCTCGGTTCTCTAGCTCCTCGACGAAGGACCTTTTCACCGCAGCGTCTTACAGTCGGCGTGTCTTGAACCGACGCCCGATTTTCTCCTTTAGTCGATGGGTCCCCCAGACAACCAATTTGCACGTATAATGAAGTTTATGTTCATGTTATACGTACTTTTATACGGTAGAGCTACATCGCATAAGATGCAGTAAAAGTGCCTTATGCGTACAAAAGTGGAGGCGCTATACGTGAATTGACGGGAAAATAATGACGCTATATGACTTGAAGCGATATCTTATGCGATGTACGGTATGCACTATTGCGACGTAATATAGCACCTTATGCGAGTTAAAATATTCGAAATAAAAAAATCTTGTCACCTAAGTATCGAACTAATAACCTTTGGATTATCGAGCCGCACTTCACACTTAGCACCAAACACTAGTTATGAAACACACTGATTAAATGTTATGACATTCTAACTCACCTCAGTGCTTGTTGGAATGCACTTGGTTGCCATGCGCTGTACGTGTTCGGCAGGCTCTTTGGAAATCAAAATGATGTAGCATGATTTCTCGCACAGTTACCACTACTCCTCTCTTGCTAGCACCACCCATTGTTAATTATAAGGTCAACAAAACAAAAATGATGACTTTGTAACTTGTTGTGTAACCATAATGATGATTTTTCACTTTCTTTCAACTTTTTGGCACTCCAACAGCACCTCTTTCATTGTTATCACATATAACATCGCAATATGCCAACGTTAACGATTCTAGCTAATGCGAGTTTGTATATACATTTGAACGAGTTTATTTTCACATTAATGCGATTTAGTTTGTACACCAATGCGAGTTAAACAAGGGGCTAGTCGCTTGGAACATTGTGCCAAGAGGTGCCAAGCACACCGTCTTATACGCTGTGTGGCACACCGAGGCACTCTGAGGCACAATTTTGACACTTGAGTTTGGGTGAAAAAAACTAGGCAACCATGTGCATTTGACCTGCAAAATGAAAACAAACAGTTGGTTGTCTTGGTAGTTGCCAAGCAAAATCTGAATCATCAAGCAGTGGCACTTCGGGGCACACTGAGGCACAATTCAATACCCGGTGGCACACTGAAAATAACTGGCGCAAGTAAAGATGTGCTCAGCGACTCCCCCTTGGAGTTAAACTGACATAATTTGAAAAGCACCAAGCAAAGTCGTATAATCATCGCAGTACGCAATTATGCGAAGTCAATTGACAGTTTGCGAGTTCACTCGAACGCTTTGGTGAATAAGCAAAGTTTGTCGCAACAAAACATCGGAATGTATACTACGATGTAGTCATGCATTATAAAAGTTAATTTGCACTCTTATATGATTTTACCAGATACATCGCAGTAAATTCAAAAAATAACATCATATGCGATGAAAATTGTCCCTCAGCCGTACATATATGCGATAGTGACTTAAAATAGTACTTTATACGATGTACAGCGTGCATCCTTATGCGATTCCTGGTTGTCTGGGCCTCGCAATGCGCAGCCGTATCTAACTGATTAGGAGATGATGGTCGGACGCAATGTCGGCGCTACGTTTTTTTCGCACATCAAGAAGGATTCGTCTCCATTTTTGGCTGATGCAGAAAACCCTAGAAAGCTTTAAAATATTCGAATGGGAAAATGTTGCCTTGTTACCTTTCACCAGCTCGATGCAGCAGGCAAGTAGGGTCTTGTACCATTTGGGCAGGTGTACCTATTTTGGGCACTTGCCGCTATAACTAAGTCAATTTCAAACCGATTGATTTGAATTTTTGTATAGAGTTAGGCACGTACAGTATCGAAGATCGCAGTAGGCAGCGCGCGCGGATGCTTGTGTTTCGGAATCAGCTGTCACGTTTTTCATCCTCTCCTCGTCTGATTCTGCCAACATTAATTAACTAATTATTTGAATAAGAAAAGTGTAGTTTTTCTTTTAATGGTGCACAAAGCAGAACAGGTGTCCGTAATATTCAATTCGGCTGGGGATTCTTCCGGAGAGTACCGTCTAAGCGTTGTTCTTCCGGTGCGCCGAACCGGACCCCAGTGGGAGTAGATCGAGTGTGGTCGCGGCGAGCTGGACGTTTTGTGAGGTGGTGAAACTTTTCTCGTGCAAGTTCGCTGAGCGCTCGGACGCCATGAAAGAAAAAATGAAGAAGGCAAGGGAAAAAAGTGAAGTGCTGTATACGATTCCTTTGAGAAATTGTCTGCCACACGCAAATCCGCAAGTTTCGCAATCTAAAACGATGTACTTAGTTGTATTCCGTTGTTGTGGCATTTAGTACTATACCGCCGGCTTCGCTTTGAAGGCTTCGTAAAATGTGTAGTATAATACCCCAGACAGACATGTGATACGAGTGTGATTCCTGTACAACGGTACGCAGTGTCAAGAAAATTCTGACAAGACTGACTTGAACTGAGAGAATTTTCAGTATGGCACTCATTTCAAGCGCAATTGTACAGGGATTCTTGTATCACATGTGTGTCATAAGTATAAAGTGTTGGACTACCAGCTGTATTTTCGTGAGATTCGGATGGGTTTTGAGTTAATTGTGAAAACACGTGTTCCACCAAGGAAATTTTGAGAATAAATGCAGAAACACCGTGTTATTTGGATCAAAAGTGGCTTCGACCAGCCACACACACAAATGAACAACCACAAACACAAACCACAATGACAAACCACACACACAAATGAAATCAATCCTCAAGATTTAGCAACTGGACATCACTGAAGCAGAGAAAACCACCTACCCACCCCCAAGAGGATCCAACGATGCATTATTCAAATTTGGAGAGAATATTCCATGATACTTGTTTTACCTTTTTATTTTCATTATTATATACAACAACATAATTTCGAATATATCGGAGCGTTTGGTACGGTATGTCCACGCATCCTTCCTCCCCTGTCGATTCATGAAGTGATTCGAAGTTAGAGAAAGATACAATGACCTCGAAACATGTCAAAGAATCATCTTTGCGGTAAACGCTACGCAGTAGGCCTGGCCGCTTTTAAGCTTGTGTCATATCTCTGATATGCTGCAAGCATCAATACTGACAAGAAAAATAAACGGGCGTAATCTAACCCGATTTTTTTCCAGGATGCTTTCTTGTACTGGCTGCGTATGTGTTAGATTAGATTAGATTAGATTAGATTAGATTTATCTTTTCGTAAATGACAAACAAAGCGTAGGGAGAAGTGAGTTTTCAGGGAAGTGGTAAAGTTTTACCGGTAGTTGTAGTGATTATCGGTAGCTATGTTTAAAAAGTACCTTGTTTCTTATTAGAGATTGAAGGGTAGTACATAATTGTTTGATTGTTTTTTATCTGTTATGTGATTCACTCAAATCTGGCATTACTTCCAGTTTGTCGCATACTGTATGGAGCGGTATGTTGCACGACAGGCATACCCCCCTCCGTTGGGTCTGGGTCCTATTTTGGGCGCTTGCTGCTGTGGCTCAGTTAATTTCAAGATATTTAACTTAAATTTTTGTACATGGCTAGATACTGTGCGTAATAAGTTCTCACTCAACACGTTATATTAGCAAGGCAGATACAGGGGATAGACAAAATGATCGGGACAGGCAAAATTTCCACTTTTCAAAAAATGTTCCACTAGCTGTAACTTTTCGAAAAGTGCATCAAATATTCTTAAATTTTTACTGTAAGTTCATCAACTAGTTGTATCAGTGATCTAAAATTGGGAAGGATCGGGCCATTCTCCACGAAGTTATAAATATTCTTGGAAAAGGTGATATTATCCGATAGCCAACTTTGAGCTGTTATATCTCCGGATTCAATGAACCGATTGCAATGAAATTTTGACCATTCATGACTTATATAATGATCTATGAAAAGACGTTGACTCAACTTAAAATTCTTAACACGGAAGAAAATTATAATGATTAGATTATTTTTTAAAATAAAACACCAAATTATCCAAAACTTCAACATCGTTTCAAAATTCGAGATGCAATTTTTTTTTTGTTTTATCTGTATTAACGAGATTTTTAGCCCTAGGCTAGTTCATTTCGGGACCCACGCTTTACTTCCCTTCCGAAGAAAGAACTCACATTTTGCGAGTTTGTCGGGAGTGGGATTCGATCCCAGGTCCTCGGCGTGATAGTCAAGTGTTCTAACCATCACACCAGGTCCGCTCCACAGATGCAAATTATAGTTCATTTAATTTCCCTCTAATTGATCAATATATAAATGTGTTTTGAAGGAAAGTAACAACATAGCCGCCAACAAATTGAAAAAGTAATGGAATACATATTAAAAATAGACCAATTTGCTAAATAATCGCAAGGTTGCAACCATTCATTTGCAAAAAAATACATTCATTTGCTATTATCTCAGTTCAGAAGCATGCTATCGAAAAACAATGTATGGATGAATTTAACCTTGTAGTTTTATCGGAAAGTTTGTCGAATAACATTGGGGTCGCACACGCATTCCTAAGTCGTGAGTGAGCTGTGAAGGCAACTTTCCACAGCGTGAATGAAATTTATATTCACCGCGTGGAGAGTTGCCTTCACAGCTCGCTCACGACTTTGGTATGCGTGTGCGACCCTAATGCTATTCGGCGAACTTTCAGATAAAACTAAAAGGTTCAATTCATCCATACATTGTTTTTCGATAGCATGCTTCTGAACTGAGATAATAGCAAATGAATGTAAATTTTTGCAAATGAATGGTTGCAACCTTGAATAATCGTGAAAAAAATTAAATCGCTATAACTTTTCCTCTTGTTAAAAATTCCAAGTTAAGTCAAATGTTTTCTAGCGTTCATTATATAAGTCATGACTGGTCAAAATTTCATTGCAATCGGTTCATTGAATCCGGAGATATAATAGATCAAAGTTGGCTATCGGATAATTTTACCTTTTTCAAGAATCTTTATAATTTCGTGGAAAATCTATCTATCGATCTATCTCAAATTTGGACCACTGATACACAACTAGTTGATGAACTTACAGTAAAAATTTGGGAATATTTGATGCGCTTTTCGAAAAGTTACAGCTAACATTTTTTGAAAAGTGAAAACTTTGCCTGTCCCGATCATTTTGTCTATCCCCTGTATTTTTCAACAGTTTGATCGTTTGACGTTGATTATTATAATAATTTTCTTCTCCTCCATTTGATTGATAATAATCTCATTTTAATATTATATTTTATCTTCATATATTACTGGCTGAACTTTCATGTGAGGGAGTATAGGTGGGTGCTTCTAACATTTGATTCATATTTAATCTAAAGAATTGTACCATCTCAAACATGATGATAATTCAATAATTATCAAATCATACACAGATGCAATCCGAATCTACCACAATGGAAAAGTAAATATCATTCTGATGATAAATCGACTGATTTGGTGGAATTGATTATGTTTGGCTACGCAGTCATTTATTGAACAAACGACGTTCTTTATTTGCCCGACGTTCTTTATTTGCCCGTGTCGAAACGTCGGGCAAATAAAGAACGTCGTTTGTTCAATAAATGACTGCGTAGCCAAACATAATCAGTAAATATCATTCAAATAATCTAATCCAAGTGAATTACACTCTTATAATTAAATTCAAACACTAGAATACGCCAAAATGGTAGTAGCAAACTTCATAACAAATAAAAAGAGTGTACCGTCAAATGGGGTAACTTGCATCACCTTTCGACTTTGAAGCAATATCATTGAAAATCTAAACATTTGAACCATCCTGTAAAGCATCGCGTACGCTAATTACCCAGAGTAGAATACTATGCAGCAATTGATTTATCAAAATATGTTGTCACCTAATCAGGAGGTGTAAAATACATGCTTGTTGCAAGTTTCCCCATCTGTGGGGTAACTTGCAACACAGGACATGAAGTTAAGTTAGCTATCATTAAACAGCATGAACATTCTAGTGCTTAGTCGTATTGTAAATTTTTGATGAAATGCATGAAAAATGCATTGTTAAGATGTACACTAACCAATTCACATATAATTTTTCATGAAAGGGTTGATAGTTATTGCAAGTGAGAGTATATCGTTTAACAACAGGTCTCACGTCCTTCAAATATAAAATATTTATGGATTTCGTGACATAGTACTCGTAACAAAATGTCAACAATGATAATTGTCTTTTCTTGAAAAGGTAGATTGAGTCATCTTTAAGTAGTTTTCAGTTTGAAGTGGTGTTTGACAATTTCAGCTAAAATAACATAATTGAAACACATCTATTGAACTTTGTAAATATCAAAGTCGTTAATTTGGGTACTCAGCTGAAATAATTTAGTCCATCTAGGTTCAGAATTGATGTTAGTGACTGTTTTGAAGCGCCCATAAACTAAATTAAACTTTTAACAAGATGTAATATGAATAAAACTCCATAATATGGTATTCCTAACAATATTTGAAAATCACGTTCAAAAAAATGTAATAAATTAGTTGTCATTTGAAAATGAACTCGTTACGTAATCAAGAAATGATCCGTTTCGGTTATTTCTGTCAAAAATATCGTGAAATGAAGATAAATAATAGAAGATTTTGTCAAATTTAACTGTTGCAAGTTACCCCATAGTGGTTGACGAATATAATAATGATTTTTACATTACTTAGTCGATAAGCTTATTGAACTTTTATCGTTTAGCTAAGCTTACTATTAGGTACCCTAACTGCAACCAAGGTCATCAGACTTATCGCACTTAACATAGGGGAGAGGTGAAACACGATTTGCATGCTTGTTTTTATGGCATAAAATGATCAAAGCGTTTTAACAGTGTAGCTAAACAATAAACAAAGAAACAAAACTAATTTTTCCACTAAATCGATCCTTGGTATACATAATCTCTATAACCGAAATAGAAGGGCATACTAGTTTTCATTATTATTAGAAAATACTTCACATTTAGTGTATGCCATCGTGTTGCAAGTTACACCGCTGTTGCAAGTAACCCCGTTTGACGGTATTTACAGGTTTATTGTACTTGGAAATAAATATCAAGAATAAGTTATGTATCCATTAATTTAAAACCTTCAGAATGTTTTATGTAATTTATGGATAGCATACCATTCAAACTTAAATTTTGATCTGGCTGTTTCCAGAAAGAAATATTTGATCATAGCAGGATTTAGATTTCAAATCGAACACCCAACAAGGATCAAATTGGGAAAGGAATGAGGCATCAACCAAAAACATCATGTGCACCTGAACGTTGACCAAACGTTTTCTTTGAGCTTTACCCTTCCACTCATCCAAATTCCCGTGACGCCTAGGCCTGAAAGAACGTAGAGGTCTCTATGCACTTTCATAGGTGTCCATTAAACTTCCTTTCACATCCCTCAGCTGTCGCAAGGACGTGGCCAGGACAGCACTTGACCGTTGGAGGATTGCGTCAATCTTGTTTAAGAGTCAGAGATTAGTCCCAAATCTTTGTGCTTTGGTAACGGACAGGAAGGATGCAATTCTCATAACAGCGATCCAGGGCTGTACCACCTACGAATTTGTGCGACTTGCTTAATGCTAATGCTAATGCTAATGCTAGAGTTAGGCACGTACAGTATCTAACTCTGTACAAAAATTCAAATCAATCGGTTTGAAATTGACTTAGTTATAGCGACAAGTGCCCAAAATACGTACACCTGCCCAAATGGTACAATACCCTATCTTGTTTTATACATTTAATTCAAGCGGCAGTAGACAGTCGCATGAGTATCTGGTTCAGCTGTACCGAACCATTTTTTTTCTGAACAACAATTCACCGGTAACGTAACATCAACATTTCGCATACCTACATTTCCGCACGATTAATAACACCAGTCGATGTCTGCAGCTGATGGTCCTTGCGGGTGCTGGAGTGAAAAATAGGAGGCGCTCGACCAGGATCCAGTCTGTGTTTGCCAAAATCTGCTTTGTTTTATGCTTAAAAGTTTCGCTTGCCCCAATATCATCGACGACGACGACGACGAGCGTCCCTTGCTTGGCGCGCGCGAAAACTTGTGAATGAATAATTTTCGCATTAAACATCCCGAGTACCACTGCTGCACTGCTGGTGGTGTACGGCTCCTTTCCGTTATCCTCTCTGTCTTGGTCTCGGTCTCGGTATGTGGGATCAGCGCGCAAGGAGTATTGTTATTATGAGCGCCCAACAAACAGAGCGAAATTGTTCGTCTCCACTGGAGGGAGGTAGTAAAAGTAAATTAAATTATTATCTAATTTATTCCTTCTTTGTTAATCAGTTTTGTGATTAGGACCAAATTGAAGGGTCTTGTGGGATTGTTTCGTGTTTTGTGTATAGGAAAGTTTGAAACTGTGTTTTTTGCCGATATACAAGACAGTTTGATCAAACGAAGGGAAACGTTTCTCCAGGGATCCGCATAATTGATCAATTTAGGGAGGCAATGGACGCATCTTACAGAAAGTTTCTTTGGAACAGGTGTTCGTACCAGTCAGAACAGCTGTTTCCGTCGTCTAAGTATATACGCCGAGCATTCATTCGATCGATCAGTTAGTGGGGTTAGTTTGCCAAACATTCGAATGCTTCAGACATGGGCATCAGACCTCCCATTTTGGCACATTTCAATCAGCATCATCTTCACTGATGAACCGAAGTCCGTTATGTTTCGCTTCGGTAGATGAACTATGAGTGAGTTGAAGTCAGCCTCAGTATTTTTGCTCAATCCGTCATGACCTTCCTGCTCTCCACTGACTATATACCCTCGGGAAGATGTTGCGAACAGCGTGTGCTTCGGAAGGAAAGAAACTTGGATGTTTCGTGCTACAGTCAGTCTGCTGGAGGAACACTATTGCTTACATTTATTTCACTCTCATTCGTTTCAATTCTCCGCCAGCGACGAACCGTCCAACCGAGCTCCAGCAGCAGAGGGAGCGCACATTATCATAATTATCAAAACTCTTACGCCTTCGTTCGTAGAGTCAGTGGCTATCGTGTTTGGACTCAGTTCTTGCTTTCATCGTTCACGCTATCCACCGCCAGCTTGAAAGCGAAAATGGATGTGGCAAATGCGCACTTACAGAGATATCATAAAAGAGGTTCAACAGCGATGTTAATGCTTAACAAATTTTCAGGTACCACCCTTTTCGATCGGGGGAAACATTCAATTTCATAATGTATTGGACCTTCGGAACGCAATTGTAGTTTTATGTAGGGTCTTGTATCATTTGGGCAGGTGTACCTATTTTGGGCACTTGCCGCTATAACTAAGTCAATTTCAAACCGATTGATTTGAAATTTTGTCCAGAGTTAGGCATGTACAGTATCTAACTCTGTGCAAAAATTCAAATCTATCGGTTTGAAATTGACTTAGTTATGGCGACAAGTGCCCAAAATAGGTACACCTGCCCAAATGGTACAATACCCTGCCTTCATTTATTTATTAAATATTGCATCCTTATATTACAATAAAAACTGAATCAACAATTCTTCACCAAAACACTCGGTTCGTGATTGAGTTCTCCATACTCGGCTGCTCCCCATAATTGCCAACGCCATCTTCGCAGGGTTGTTGTCCGGAATTTTCACAATATGCCCTGCCCATAATATCCTTCCGGCTTTGCCACCTTTCGGATGCTAGGTTTGTCGTAGGCAAAGCGTAGTTCATTCTTCGCCTGTAAACACTTTTCTTTTACACATCGCCAAAAATGATCTTAAGCACCCGACGCTCGAATACTTCGAGTGCTTGCATGTCCGTCCAGGTCTCGTGTCCGCAGAGAATCACCGGTCTTTTCAGTGTTTTGTACATGGTACATTTAGTGCGAGGGTGATTTATTTTTCGACTGCAGATCGTTGGCGAAACTACAATTTTTTGCCAGGGGGTGCACTACGAACAAATATTCATTATATCATCCATTCATTATCCATCGCCCCATATCGCACAGCAATGCATCAAAATTCTAGGGGCACTCCCGGCACCCCCGGTAGTTTCGCCTATGCTGCAGATTCTTGTAGAGTCCACAGTAGACCCAACTTCCACTAATGATGCGCCTCCTTATTCCGCGGCTAACATTGTTGTCTGCCGTTGATAAAGACCCAAGGTACCGTGATTCCGGGTGAAATTGATCGACGTGAGGGCCATTTTTATTTGTTGAAAATAACGCTTTAAACTTAAAACAATTTGTAAAAAATGTCCAACATCTGGCTCAAGAGTTATTGAATGATGAGTTTACATGTTTTACAGCCAATTAGACACATATTTCTGTATAAAATTCAATATTATCCCGGATGGGAATGGGATGGGAACACTCACTTGCAGAGAGTTACGCTCACTTGATGTTTTCTCAGCTCAGAAGCGTGCAATCAAGAAATGGTGTATGAACGACTTTTGCCATGTGGTTATGTCTAAAAGTTTGCCGAATAGAGTAGGTGTCGCACTCGCAAATCAAAGTCATGACAAAGCTGTGAAAGCGACTTTCCACGAGGTGAGTGTAATTTGCATTCACCTCGTGGAGAGTTGCCTTCGCAGCTCTTTCACGACTTCGGTATGCGTGTGCGATCCCTACTCTATTCGGCAAACTTTTAGACATGGCAAAAGTCGTCCATACATCATTTCTTGATTGCACGCTTCTGATCTGAGAAAACATCAAGTGAGTGTAACTTTCCGCAAGTGAGTGTTCCCATCCTTGATTATCCGAAACTTCGTGTTAACTTCAAATTTAAATAATTAAAAAATTAATAAACTTGTAAAAATTTTGCATAGCTTTTCGCATTCCGGGGTGGTTGATTTTGGTGGAAATTTTTGTTTTTATTTTATTTCAAATGATATTTTTTTGTAATTAAATGATTTGCAGTAGAATTTTCAACCTCTTTGACTGATGAAAACCATGGTCGTACCTGTTTTAAAGCATTGAATTTAACCATATCGATAAGTATTCAAAAAATGTTCGCTAAAAATTGCGAAAAGTGATCAATTTCACCCGAAATCACACTTCCAGATCCGGACTATTAACCAGCGCAAGCAGGTGGTCAACTTTTCCGGGCCCATCTTGATAAGTTCAGCTCTGATACCATTCCTAAAGACTGGGCTCGAATAAAAATGAGACACAAAGAATAATGTATAATTTTTGATTGCGTGCACAAAAATAGCTGATTTTTTTACCAGGAATAGTACATTATGTGTAGCTAATACCATAAAAATTTCATCAAAATCGGTTAAGTGTTGGCGGAGATATCATCGAAACAAGAGACTTACCATTTGAGAATCTTGGGCCAAACAAACACATTAAAAAATATCACATTATTTACCTAAAACTGTAGAGCCAAAAATACTGAACCGATTTCAATGAAAATTTTTCTTATAGTGACATTTAAACTGCTCTAACTTTTAAAATGTTCAATCAAAATGGCTGTAACTTTCACTGAGAACAGATTAACACAACGATTTTGCACCGCCAAAGTTTCAAAAAAAATCGGGACAATGTTGCCAATACTACAGTCAAAATAATGCACACTAAATTAAAAATGTTAAAAAGTACCCAAAATTTGAAAACCCCGTTTTTTTGTTTGAATTGTTAAAAAAAGTACTGAACCGATTATAATGAAATTTTCACCACTTATTATGACTTACTTGAAGAACTTACAGTGAAATTTTCAGATGTTTTATGAGCTAACAACCAAGTTATAGCCTGAACAATTTTTAAAATGGAAGCGCAAAATTTCCAAAATCACATTTTATTGTATCGACAATATTTGCGTTAATACTGAACCGATTTTGATAAAATTTTTAGGGCATTAACTACACATAACATGCTATTCCTGGTTAAAAAATCAGCTATTTTTGTGAACGCAATCAAAAGTTATACATTATTTTGAGTGTCTCATTTTTTTTTTCGAGTCCAGTCTTTACCAGCTGATTTATTGTTCTTGAGCTACTGGATAGCTTCCTTAACTTCCCTCAACTTCCCACCTGCTGATGGTATATGAACTGGTTCACTCATTTATTTGTAGATGTGTTTCTTTCCATTCTTTATTCTAATTTCAAAATAGACTGAAGAACCCAAAAGAATCCATGAAACTCGTCATCCTGAGATTAGATTTGTCATCTATCTAGCTAACAGGCTAATGTTTTGTTTGCGTTCTACATATGTTGTGATTTTGTGACGTGTTTCATAGTGCATATATACTAAACCCCAATTTAGGTGTAAAATTGGGTTCTAGGTATTCGGAAACAATTAACATGTGTGGAAATTTCTCAAGTTGTTTCTTAATTAGTGCGTCTCAATGAGCTAAATTTATTGGTTCCCAATCTTGATTGAAGGGCCACGTGAACTTCTCAGGATTCGAAAGTTCTAGAAGAGGGTGAGATGTTTTTTCGGATTCTGTGTCTCAATGAGCATGTACGTCAAATGTATTACAATGAAGTGGTGTTGTTCAGATCAGTGGTTCCCAAGCAGATGCAACAGGCCATGCTAATTTCTCAAGTACCGAAAGTGCGATTAGAAAGTAAAAAAAGTTTTCAGATTTTGCGTCTCAAGAAGCATATTTCACAGTTTGCAAGCGTTGCAAGATTCAGTGGTTTCCAAGCTGGGGTCACTAGTCATGCTGATTTCGTAGGAACCGAAAGTTCGAGAAGAAAGTGTGAATATTTAAGGATTCTGCGTTTCAAGAAACAAGAGGGGTGGTTCCGAATTCCTTTGAGCTGGTCGCAAACTCCGTTTGTTTGGGTGCGAATCAGCTAAAAGCTGTAAATTTCATGGTTACTAACAAGCAAACATTTTTAATCTCATTGTAAACTTAGATTCGTCGGTGTCGTCCATGTTAATAATTTGCCTCATCCTTTACCTCGATTTCAATGTTATTTGAATATCTGTGATACAATTTTAGGATCGATTTCAAGTAGGATGAAGAAAAAATATGTGATAATTTACTGTGGTACATTCATTTCATTTATTTAGTATTACATCAAATTCAAGATAAAACTGAATCAACAATATTTCTCCATAATACACGGTTCGTGGCTGCCGCTCTCCATCCTCGGTCGCGCCCAATGCTCGCCAAGTCACGTTCCACCTGGTCCGCCCATCGTGCTCTCTGCGCTCCACGCCTTCTTGTGCCAACCGGATCAGTTGCAAACACCAGCTTTGCAGGGTTGTTGTCCGGCATTCTTGCAACATGCCCTGCCCACCGTATCCTTCCGGCTTTGGCCACCTTCTGGATGCTGGGTTCGCCGTAAAGTGCAGCGAGCTCGTGGTTCATTCTTCTCCGCCACACACCGTTCTCCTGCACACCGCCGAAGATCGTCCTTAGCACGCGTCGCTCGAAAACTCCGAGTGCTTGCAGGTCCTCCTCGAGCATGGTCCATGTCTCGTGCCCGTAGAGGATTACCGGTCTTATTAGCGTTTTGTACATGGTGCATTTGGTGCGTGGGTGAATCTTTCTCGACCGCAGTTTCTTCTGGAGCCCGTAGTAGGCCCGACTTCCGCTGATGATGCGCCTCCGAATTTCACGGCTCACGTTGTTGTCAGCCGTCAGTAAGGATCCGAGGTAGACGAATTCCTCCACCACCTCGAAAGTATCCCCGTCTATCGTAACATTACTACCCAGACGGATCCGGTCGTTTTCGGTTCCGCCTAGCAGCATGTACTTTGTTTTTGAGGCATTCACCACCAGTCCGACCTTTGCTGCTTCGCGTTTCAGGCGGGTGTATAGCTCTGCCACCGTTCCAAATGTTCTTGCAATAATGTCCATGTCGTCCGCAAAGCACACAAATTGACCGGATTTTGTGAAAATCGTTCCTCGGCTGTTGAGCCCGGCTCGTCGCATCACACCTTCCAGAGCGATGTTGAAGAGTAGGCATGAGAGTCCATCACCTTGTCTCAGTCCCCGGCGAGATTCAAATGAACTGGATAGTTCACCCGAAACCCTTACGCAGTTTTGCACACCGTCCATCGTTGCTTTAATCAGTCTAGTCAGCTTCCCAGGAAAGCCGTTTTCGTCCATGATTCTCCATAGCTCTGCGCGGTCGATACTGTCGTATGCCGCTTTGAAGTCGATGAACAGGTGATGCGTTGGGACCTGGTATTCACGGCATTTCTGGAGGATTTGCCGTACGGTAAAGATCTGGTCCGTTGTCGACCGGCCGTCGATGAAGCCGGCTTGATAACTTCCCACGAACTCATTTGTTTTAGGTGACAGGCGACGGAAGATGATCTGGGATAGCACTTTGTAGGCAGCATTCAAAATAGTGATCGCCCTGAAGTTCTCACATTCCAAATGGTCGCCTTTCTTGTGAATGGGGCAGATTACCCCTTCCTTCCACTCCTCCGGTAGCTGTTCGGTTTCCCAGATCCTGACTATCAGCCGATGCAAACAGGTGGCCAACTTTTCTGGGCCCATCTTGATGAGTTCAGCTGCGATACCATCCTTACCAGCTGCTTTGTTGGTTTTGAGCTGGTGAATGGCATCCTTAACTTCCCTCAGCGTGGGAGTTGGTTCGTTTCCGTCCTCCGCTGCACTGGCGTCGTCGTTTCCTCCGTTGCCGTGGGCTCCCGCGCCTACGTTCTCCACGCCGTTCAGGTGCTGATCGAAGTGCTGCTTCCACCTTTCGATCACCTCACGTCCGTCCGTCAAGAGGTCTCCGTCTTTATCCCTGCAGATTTCGGCTCGCGGCACGAAGCCGTTGCGGGATGCGTTGAGCTTCTGATAGAACTTCCGTGTTTCTTGGGAACGGCACAGCAGTTCCATTTCTTCACACTCCGCTTCTTCCAGGCGGCGCTTTTTCTCCCGAAAGAGGCGGGTCTGCTGTTTCCGCTTCTGTTTATAACGTTCCACGTTCTGTCGAGTCCCTTGCTGCAGCATTACCGCCCTCGCTGCATTCTTCTCCTCCAAAACCGTTCTGCACTCTTCGTCGAACCATTCGTTCCGTCGATTCCGTTCCACGTATCCGATGGTGCTCTCGGCTGCGTCGTTGATGGCTGCTTTCACTGTACTCCAGCAGTCCTCTAGAGGGGCCTCATCGAGCTCGCCCTCGTCTGGCAACGCGGCTTCGAGATTCTGCGCGTATGCTGAGGCGACATCCGGTTGCTTCAGTCGCTCTAGGTTGTACCGTGGCGGTCGCCGGTACCGTACATTTTTGTGATACAATATGTTTAATTTAAGTAGAATTCATAGTGGTCTTTTGAGTTTTAGCACGTTTAACAGTTTGAACAGTTTATAAATTTGAGTTCAATTGTCAATGACTAAATGCCATGTGATCGCTCTTCTTCCTATTTTACCAATTACTCACTGACATCGGCTGCATTGACATTACGAGTAACAGTGTTGGCAGCAGGTCAATTAATACAATAAATTGGTGTTGCAAAGCTCAGTGGCTCCCAAGCATGAATATCGAGCCATGCTAATATCGAAAAATCCGAAACTCCTAGAGGAAGGTGTGATTACTTTGGATTCTGGATTCCAAGGACCATAAATTGCAATAATATGGTGTTGTGAAGCTCAGAGGTTTCCAATCTGGGTCACGATCTGTCAAACTCCCTGAGAACCCCTGTAACGTCCTTAAGATCCCCTGTAACTTCCTGAAGTGACTCTGGGACCTCCGGGAACTCCCCCTGGAACTCCTTCTGAACCCCTCTTATAATTCCTTTGGAACTCCCTCAGAAACTCTTAAAAAACACCCTGAAACACCATCAAGACCACTGAAATGCCCCTTTGACCTGCGACTCCCTCGAAACCCCTGAGAATCCTTAAAATGACACTGAGATTTCCTGCAACACTCCTGAGAACTTCGCTTGGAACCTTTTGAGAACCCCTGAAATGACACTGACATTCCTTGAAACGACATTATGGCTTCTTGGGACCGCCTGCAACCCCTGAAACCAGCTGAGATCTCCTGAAAGTCCCAAAAAATAATTTCATTTCTTCTCACATTTTCGGTTCTTGAGAAATCCGCGTGGGCTGCGACAATAAATTGAAAACCACTGATATTTCCAAAACATCTATATTCTTTATTACATCACCAAACCTAACCTCAAAATAATTGGCAATTCTCAGGTAATTTTGACAGATCACACACATGCGCGAAGAAGACAAAAAATAGCTACTACTTTATCGACATTGTTGTCGTCCTTTTCATGCTCGTGTTACACATGTCAAAATGAACTGAGAATTGTCAGTCATTTTGAGGTTAGGTTCTTGGTATAATAAATAATTGAAGATATTCCATCTTGAGATTACCAATCCGTAAAACATGTTCATTTCCTCTTTGCATTTTTAGTTCTTGCGTATTTTTTGGATCAAGCAAGTTGATCCAAAGACGTAAAACATTTTCATTTCGTCGTCACATTTGCTATTCTTTAGATATTCACGTGACCCGTGACCATAGATCGGAAACCACTGATTTATTCAACCAATGCATAAGTATTAGAAATACAGGTATACTTCGATATAACGTACACACTTAGTTTCATTCACCGAGTTCGGCTGTGTGGATCTTGGTTTCTGAATTTTAACCGAGACTCAGCTAATAAACTGGTAGGTTGCTTGGCAACGAGGCATGTTATACTGATTTTCGGCTTTTATTATATATGTATTTTGAGAAAAATTGATTTTGAGTTTTTTAAAGTTAAAAAATATCATATCTGGCAACACTGTATCAAAAAAATATTAGGGGGATTCACTTAACTGCGTAAACTGATTAAACGTCGCGATCACCAAGGCAATATTTGATTATTTCATTCGCGAAATCATGAAACATTTCAAATAAGCAGAAAATCATGGCTTACGCAGCAATTTAATCTGTTTAGTGAGTACCCCTATTATTCTTTCCTAATTCTCTGAACGATTTCCTTCAAAAAAGACGAAGGTCGAAAATATGTTTATGCTATAGTTTCAAAGACAAAAAAAAAAGAAATAGAGGATTATTTTCATATCGGCAAAAACGAGGGGTGCTGTCACAGGCCGAGGGGTGATCCGGTCGGCACCAAAATTTGGACTTTTCGTTTTCCATTTTATACAAATGTTTCTGCCAAATTTGGTTGGAATCCGTGATGGTCGATTGCAAGTTTTCACATTCAAGTAGAATGACCCATATAGCATTTGTTGAGTTTCATATTTTTGTAACAACTGTGATCTGCAATGGTGTTCGTCGGAGTTTCTGATTTTGTTTCCTTTTTTTGAAGGTTTGAAAATATGCCTTTTTTTTTTAAGAAAGGCATCGAACCAGTACGCCACCACCAGCGAACAGCTGCTGCTCCGTACATCCACCGAAGCGTGATCCTTAAACACTCGATTATAATGATTTACCCCACGCCACGTCGCAACTTATTTACGACGACGAAGACTACGACATATTGTCATGGCACCATCGATGCACAGAAGAAGAGGGATCTCCCGCACCCCGCATGCACTCGAGGAGAAAAAAAAGTCTTGAGACGCGCATAAGGGAAACACTTTTTACCCAATACCTAAGTTTTCCGCTGCTCCCACTGCAAAGCAGTAGCACTAGCGAGAGCGAGAGCAATTACTACAGCCAGCCAGTGACGAGAATAAGGAATCGGATACCAGATGGTTATTGTGGTTGAGTTGATCCTCGCCGTCGCCGCCGCCGCTGTTTTTGTTCTGGTGCATCAAACTACTGTTCTTGTGGGGAAAGTAGGGTAAAGTGTGCCACTATATAAGTGAATGCAGTCGCTAATATCACTCGCACAGTGTGGCTCACCCTGACCTCCCCTAATTTGAGCGCGAGTGCTCCTCCACTATTGCCGTTGTTGGTTAGTTGCTGCCGTTGGGCGGCAGCGTGTTGCGCCTTACCGGTCCTCGCGTGGTCGCAATCATCGACGTCGATGGAGGTGCTACCTACTGGTGTGTGTTGTTAAGAACAAGGAACGAATCCAACTAAAAAGTAATTCATTAACATATTAACTGAACCCGTTTCAGCTGCTCTTTACTGTGTGTGCCCTATGGCTTGGCGGTGCCATCAGCTGTAGATCACCGCGTCGTCGGTTTTCTTCAAACTTCTTTTTTTTTTTGTTCTGTGCGGTGCGTGTGGGACTGTTACGGATCAGCTGTAGAAACAACCAAACAAAAAGTGGGGCACAATATGGGACGGCAGGGATGAGGTCGTTCGCCCCCAGGAGGACTACTGTGTATAATTATGGATCTGTTGTCAGGACATATGGTTCAAATGTGAGTAATTTGCACGGTCTTTACTCGTTTTTACCGTTATTTGAATATCGATAGCGATAGTCTGGAGTAGCTGTTTTCTGTTCTTTAAATGAGTGTAAATGTAAACCGAAAATTTTCCGCAGCACTTTGTGCTAAAAAAATATAAAAGCTTTTCGGTCTACCCCGTTTAACGTTCATGCTTCATGACCGTAGAGAGCCAACCGAAGCGTTTATACAGCGCGTTATACAGACCAAACATATCCCCACAAATGACTACCTCATCTATATAGACCTGCATCTGTCTCTATTCATTATCGTGTACTTCTTCCTGGTCAAGTTTGTGGTCTAGTTTATCCTTGCTGTCTGTTCAGAAAAGTATAAGCTTCCTACATTATTGTGCTACGATCGATGCCGATGTGATCAATATCGTCCGAAAGCCGAGGGGCGTTCAAGTACAACTGTGTGATGGTAGTACCAGCGCCTCCAATCGCTCTTACGATTTTTGATTTTTGAAAGAGCATCACCCTACTTCTATGTATACATCCCGGCCACAAACTAAACAACCACTTCGTCTGCGATCTGAACGTTTGGTTTTGTTGTATCGCGTTACGCGTATCATCCTAATTAGATTCGCCGGAAAACCATGTTCTGTCCGACGTAATCTGTCAAAGCTCATTAAGGTGAAACATCAAGAAATCCCACTTCAATGTTGCATGCAAATTTGATGAACAAAGCATCGAACCAAGTTGCATTTGTTATCCTGGCCTTGCTCTTTTGCAAAAATATTTTCCAAATCAGGTGCATTTGTTCACAAAACTTCAAGATTTGTGATTTTGAAAACGTGAGTAGCGTCACAAGTCGGCCATTGTGGCAACCATGTGTGTATTATCTGATATTTCACCTTAAATGAGCTCTGAAAGAAAATGCCTAAACATGATTTTCACTCTTTGGAAATGTATAGCGCATTTTGTTCCCCACTGGACTATTGCACGAGTTTTCAAGAGTGCGAAAACGTAAATAAAAGTGCGCGATTGCAACAAATCAACTCGGGGTGTTCACAGCACTTATTCAGCATAAATCAAAGAAATAGTGCGTCAAAGACATCAACTGGATTTGATGCAATCGCGCAGTTTTATTAAAGTTTTCGCACTTATGAAGACTGAGTGGGCAGTCCAGTAATGAACTAAATGCACAATATGTGCCAATATCAATGTACCGATGGAAAATCTGCAACTTCTGAAATTTGTCTATGATCATCTGTAGTTAAGGATAAACGTCTTGGAATCCAAGTGTTACATTGCCCTGGAAACGCACAAATCTCAAGAAATAAACTTTCATTTATTCTTGTTCACTTGTGATAAGCTCCAAATTAAAAGATCCGGAGCGCTAGTTCAGTTTTTAATGGGATTTGTGCGCTTGAAATCGTGAGTAGGTGCAAAAGTCGGCCATTATGGTGACCATCACGGTCAACCAGTGAGAGATCTTGTACCGACTTTCCGAATCCTCTATGCAGAATACCCACAGTGGATAACTGACACTGAGGAAGATTACAAGTGGTAGTCAAAATACGCGTATCTGTCAAAGGATAAGCAACATAGGGCGGAATTAAAAGGTACGAAACTGATTACACTCATTCGAAGCAGTGAGAGATGTTCGATCACAGATCGACAGATAAAGAACTATGAAGAAAATCAGGATCTGGTTGATAGGGTGTTCTTAATCATCTGATCTGACGTTGATCGATCCTCACGAAAATTAGCCTGATATTCACCGATGAAAGCGAGCTCATTCCGTTGAATAGATAGGGAACCGAGCCACTTGGGCATGGCTTCTATTTTGAGCACTTTTCCGCTATAACTCAGTCAAATTTTAACCAATTGATTTGTATTACTTTTTTGTACACGGCTAGATACTATAGCTATATCACCGTGTTCCAAAAATTGTGTCAATTGGTTCAAAATTGACTGAGTTAAAGCGGAAATAGCCTGAAATAGAAGCCTCTGCCCAAGTGGCTCGGGTTTCTAGTAAAAAAAATTGAAATGAAAAAAAAACCCAAATTAATCCACCTAGTGGTTATAGTGCCTTTCTCGTTGAACATGTTCTTACAATCTTTCCGGCAACGTAAGTCAAAGTGTTTCTGAATCCGGATATTTTTATAGAAAAGCAAGCATTTTATCAAAGACATCTTTGAATTGACTTAAAACTTATTGATTGCACATAGTCCGACGTTATGTTCAACGTATAAGCAGGGCTGAAAAATATCAGACTTCTCAGTTGACTGCTTGAGCACTTTGTTGAGCACCTTCACTAACACTGGAGGCTGATCGATACTAACAAGCTGACGATACTAACAAGCTAAGCTATAACTCTTTACACAATCACAGACCACCAAATTTTTTCCTGAACATTTGGGCTATATCTTATTGACCGTTGAAAACAAGAGCGATAGGGGGTACCCACAAGAGGTATGTGGGTTTAATTTGTAAGATTTTGTTCTCTTACACATATTTATCGCTTGCATTGATTTTATTTACTTTCGTAGTTCCGGCGAAGCACCAAACGCTGGTTGTGCAACCCTACCGGTAGTCTGTAATGTGGTGTGAGCCTATTTTCGTTAACCGTTCTTCGGGTTATTCAAAAAGCCGTGATGTAATATGTTGCATGGTACATTTGGTTACTTTCGATGCGGTACCGGAACAGGTTCCGGAGCACACCGGGTCTCCCAAATAAGGTCTGAGACTATTTCATTGCTAACGTTCATTTGGTTACCCAAAAAAACACGATTTGATTTATCTCATGCATGGGTGGGTATAGATCACTTTTACATTTGACCACTTCCAGTGGGACACCCAGAATTGGTTTCGGGACACTACCGGTTGTCTAAAATATGGTCTGAGGCTATTTTCTTATAAATCGATCATCGTGTATTCAAAAAAGCTGCTATTTGATGTACTGTCAAACACTTATTTGTGCATTTCGCCAGTTCCGGCGAGACACTCGAAAGTGGTTCCGGTACACTACCGGTAGTCTTAAAGTGGCCTGAGACTTTTCTTGCTGACCGTTCTGCGCGTCATCGAAAAAGCCGATATTTAATGCGCTCTGTGCATGCGTTTGGTTCCGTTCTACATTTGACCACTTTCGGCGGAGCATTTGGAACCAGTTTCGGCACAGTATTGGTTTTCCAAAGTGTGGTCTATGATTGTTTCTCTTGTTAACCGTTCATCAGGCTACCAAAACAGCTATTCATGGGGTTGGTTCTCCTTTACATTTGAGCACTTCCGATGGGGCACCCTTAATCGCTGAGGAATACTACCGGTTGTTCCAAATATGGTCGGAAATTTTTTTTTTGCCAAATCAAAATATCTAAAAATCCGCGATTTGATTTGTCGCATGGGTTTGGTTCACTTTTTTGTTTGACCATTTCCGGTGGGACACCCGGAACCGGTTCCGGATCACTACCGGTTCAGATACATATGGTCTGAGAATATTTTCCTGCTGACTGTTCATCAGGATATCAAAAAAGCCAATATTTGATATGTCGCATGTATGGGTTTGGTTAACTTTTAAACTTGACCACCTCTGGCGGGACATCTAGAACCGGTTCCGGAACACTACTGGTTCCTATATGTTCTGAGAATGATCTCCTGCATACTGTTCATCAGGTTATCGAAAAAGCCGTGGTTTGATATGTCGCATGCATGGTGATAGTTCAATTTTATATTTGGCCACTTCCGGCGGGACACCCGGAACCGGTCCCGAAACACAACCGGTTCAAATATGGTCCGAGAATATTTTCCTGCTTACCTTTCATCAGGATGTCAAAAAAGCCACTATTTGATATGTCTCATGCATAGCTTTGGTTAACTTTTATACTTGGCCACCTCTAGCGGGACATCTGGAACCGGTTCCGGAATACTACCGGTTCCGATATGGTCTGAGAATGTATTCCTTCTTACTGTCCATCAGGGTATCGAAAAAGCTGCGGTTTGATATGTCGCATGCATGGGTTTGGTTCACTTTTATATTTGGCCACTTTTGGCGGGACACCTGGAACCGGTTCCGGAACACTACTGGATCAGATATGGTCTGAGACTATTTTCCTGCTTACCGTTCATCAGGTTATCGAGAATCCCGCGGTTTGATGTGTCGCATGCATGTGTTAAATGCATTTTTATATCTGGCCCCTTCCTGTGGTACCGGTCCGGAACACCTAAATGGCCATAACTCTGGAACGGCTGGACCGACCCAAACCATTTTCAATAGGAAATAATGGGACCAGATTCCCCGTCGAATGAACCGTCGGTCATCAAAATCGGTTCAGGTTTACTGCCAAAAAGTGATGTGAGTTTTTTTTTGTACACACACAAACACACATACACACACATACATACACACAGACATCACCTCAATTCGTTGAGCTGAGTTGATTGGTATATGTAACTCGACCCTCCGGGCCTTCTATCGAAAAGTCATTTTTGGAGTGAACATATAGCCTTTTCAGTACACTTGTGTACGAGAAAGGCAAAACATAACAGTCAAATGATTGCGCTAATAATATTTTTTTCTCTTTTGTTGTTACAGGTACAAATGAAAACTGAGTCCCAAATGGTGTAAGTACCAATATAGATAATTCTTTGTTCTTGTGTGATATGTAGTGCGCTCGATCTTTGGTATATTTTTTTCTGTGACACAAATAAAATATGACAAGGGGGAGTGTGGCCCCTATATGGCTTAATTTTCTTTATCATAAGAGGCGTGAAACCTAGCTTTATTTGTCAATATTGGCTTTATATGACCCTTTTTCCAATTTTCTTATATCTTGAAGAATATCACAAAACTTGATCCGATTTTTGCATAGCATTTCAGGGTAACATCTATTTATATGGTTCTGCCTCGCACTCTTAAGGGGATGGAAAAGTTGTTTTCATTCATCCCGACGTTTCAGTCCGTATGGGAACTTATTCAAAATTTCAATCTTTATGGTTTTCTGGTCGAAACGTTTGGCAGTATCCAATTTTTACGTAAGGCTAGAATGGACATTTTTGTTATTGAAGATTTTTTATCGTTCTACAGTCAATATAAAAAAACAAAGATTATTAGATCTTAAATATGTGTATTTTCAGACCGTTCCGAATAATACTCAACAAGGCTTATTGATTTAAATTATTTGAATTGATTTAGCAATCTATGAAAAAAAAAATACAAAATCAGTTCGAAGCATTTGACCATCCAGCGCTACTTGGCAAATTTTGCGGCTGAAAAGTCAGCTTTCTACAGAAAAAAATAATTAAATTATTGAAGGGTAAGGTATTTGGACAATTAAAATTATATGACATCTAAAATACATCCGCGATGAATATTACTCTCAGTGTAAAAATCCTTCAAATATCCTCAAACATTTTAGAATGAATCATTTAAATCCAACAACCCGTTTTAGGGTTCTATTTTTTTTGAAGAAGAAAACTATGTTTTTTTCATACGTCCTTTTCAAAAGCTAGGTGAAGAATATTAAAATTCAAATATCATGAAAAACATTTTCAGCTAGAAGCTCATACATGAGCGAAATTTCATTTGAATTACGGGATTCTTTTTTTTTTTGGTTTTTATTAATGTGTATTTCAACTTAAATGCTAATTCTACACTCATTACGGGATTCGCGCGTTGAGCTGGATATACTCTAAACTTATTCAATCAGAGTTATATGACGAGTTATTGGAGTAAATTGCATATGAAATCTATTGAATGGTATGTCCAGCAAAAATGAGAAGAAACTCCTTAAAATTATACGAGAATCCTATATATAAATGATTTCCTAAGCAAATTTATTGCGAAATTAATAAATAGAATCTTGTTCTGCGGCTTAGTTGACTGATTTGGTAAACTAGCAAAACGGAGTCAAGGGTTCGAATCTCTCCAAAACCAAGTGGTATTTTTTTCGCATATGTATATGTGTCAACCAATCACACTATAATTGTAATAGAATTTTGAGAATTCTCGATCTTGTGAAGTCATGATACATTGCTGTAGCACCACTGAACAGTTTCTTGGGGGCCTCCCTTCCATGGAGAAATCGCCGAAACTATTGCTAGAAGAACTCCTGAAATAAATACTAAGGTCTTTATTCGGGATCCGGAAAATTACTTCTGAGTCAGTTGCTGTCAGAAATGCTTATTATGGTCCTATTGTGAATTTATCGATCATTACCAAGATCATTACAATTGTTATAGAGTAGTGATCCATCTCCACGTTCTAATGCATTGTCCCACAATAGAGAACAATCCCCTCCCACCCTGGATTGACTTTTACTCATCCACTCTCATCATCCTCAGTTGAAAGCGCACAACTCGCTCACTATAGCGAAAATCCGAGTCCCATCCATTGCTGCAAAAGCATAAACCAGAATTTGCTGTGCCCGTTCTATTGAAGTGCCTCTTGCCTGGTTATACTATGGTGAGTAGCATAAAGCATCGCTATAGCATTGTCGATGATGGTTCTTGGTTTTTGCTGCCTCGACAGTTCACATTACTGCTATAGGAGGAACTCCAAGCGCTGCCTCTGAATGGAAAGCGCGCGTGTGGATATACTATGCATTGTGTAGATGTGGTTTATCAATTTATTCACCCCAACAGCTTCCAAATTCGATTTTATGAAATTTCGCTTTTTACGTGTGCTGCTGCTGCACTTCTTCAAACAAACGGACCCAGAACAAAAAAAAACCGTCGAACTTGGCGCAGGGGATAATCGCGTGCAAGTTCATGTTATAGAGTAGCGAATTATTTAAAATCTCACCCCACTACTACCAATAGGCACGCGATTGAATTTCGGAGGGATTGAGCATTATTGATACGCACACGGTGGCGGCGTGTATGCTCATCAGACGTGGGCACAGTGGGTTCAAATGACATTACAGAAAAGAGTTTGGTCGCACTTCGATTTTCTTGTCAAACGCAAAATATCGAGCAAAATTTGAATTTATACTTCAAATAATACACTGTCGATTTGGTTTTAGCTTAATTAATATCTAGAAGGAATTGGAATGTGGAAAGGATGTTATTTTTACAGCACTTCTGGATCGCGACAGATGCAAGATAACAAGATTGATTTTATCTGTGTACATTAGGCCTGTCCACTTTTACAAAAATGTTCTCTGATTCTCAAGTCCACCCCCGGGTAGAGCTTAATGACAAAAGAATAGCAAATTTTACCATTAAAACAGAATGTTTGAATGGCAAAATGTGTTATTTGTTTGTTTGAAATAAGAGTTAAAATAACAAAAATAATAACAAAATTTTGGTAGCAGAAAAACTTAAAAATGACTTATTTTGCCATTGTAATAACAAAGTAATGGTAAAGCATGCGGATTAAATTGAAGAACAAAATAAGTTATTATTGAGATATTGATAACAAAATAAGAACAAATTTAGCTGTTTATGTGGCGATCAAAATAATGGTAGGTTTAGTTGTTCAAATTCAATTTTAAAATAATGGTAGATTCAGTTATTATTTCAAAGTAGCAGAAGAAAGGTAAAATGAGCTATTTCTTTTTTTCTTCAATAAAATTTAAGTTCATCAATCAATGTAAAAACCGTTTTATTTTGTGGAAATTAAAAATTCAAAACGAAACGAACTTAAAAATCAAATTCACTTTGATGAACGTAGCCACCATTGCGTCGAAAAAGATAGATACGTCGTTTTACAAATTATACTCTTTAATTGTTTGAGTTCAAAATTAACATAAATTGATGTGCATCAAATATAATCCATTGCGAATCAAACACACAGGTGAGAATCCGGATTTGTTTACTTTTGCGAGATACGTCGAATTGAAAAGTTATGCTTGAAATATACAATATAATAGTTAATGGTATATTAAGAGTAAAATATGTTATGGTGCCTAATGTTTATAAATAGTTTTTCACAATATAAAAATAATGGCAAATTTAGCTAGGAATGTAAATTATGTTATTGTTTTGATATTTTATATCATTCACTATAAAAGGTGCTAAATTGCAAGTTTTACCATGATAGTAATTTTTGTTATTGATTTGTTATTTAGCATTATTCATGAATAACATATCAATGACAAGATTTGCTATGATTGTATATTTTGCTATTGATTTGCCATTTTAAGTTTTTCATAATAACAGAAGAATGGCAAAACGAGATATGATGGCAAAACCAGTTATTATTTTGTCCTTCGTTTGCCATTAGCCTCTACCCGGGCCCCCATGTTTTGATTGGCATTCTAAAAGAAGTAATTGTTTAAAATTTCAGCCAAATCCATTGAAATTAAGAGGTGCATCAAATCAATTTTGTGTTTTTCGACTATTTTCAAACTTCAAAAAATCATAACTACCCGGATAGAAGAGAATTACAAAGCACTGGCAAGTTTTACCATTATAAAAAGAATTGCTGAATGGTAAAGTTTGCCATTGGTTTGTTTGAAATAAGTGACAAAAGGGCAGAAATAATAACTGACATTGTTCAACGAAATAATTGAAGAATGTCAAATTTTGACATTACAATGGCAAACCAAGAACAAAAAAAAAAAAAAATTAAGTTGAAAATTGCAAAATATACCATTATTGAGTTATTGAAAACAGAACAATAACATCTTCCAACCAACAGGTGTTTCCAGAGGAACCTCAGATGTAACCTTTTAGGAATTTCAGAATAAATAAGGAATCGTAGAAAAGGATTTTGAAGGAATCCCAAATAAACCCCCGGAAGAATTTTATCAAAAACTGGGAATCCCACAAGAAACTTTTGGAGGAGTCTTGTAACAAATTTGTGGAGACACCGCGAAGAATTCCTTGGAGGAATCTCGGATGGAATTCCAGAAGGGCCACCAGGAAGGGTGCCACCATGACGTCATCAAGTCATAAATCAGCACACTTCCCAACGCACACGTTAGGGGTGATCCATAAAGTACGTCACACTTAGAGGGGGAGGGGTTTTTTTTATTATCTGTATTAACGAGATTTTCAGCCCTAGGCTAGTTCTTCTCGGGACCCTTTACTTCCCTTCCGAAGGAAGAACTCACATTTTGTGAGTTTGTCGGGAGTGGGATTCGATCCCAGGTCCTCGGCGTGATAGTCAAGTGTTCTAACCATCAAACCAGGTCCACTCCACTGGGGGAGGGGGTTCGTGAAAGTGTGATAAGTAATGTATTAAGTATAGGAAAACCCCGTACGAAGGGGGGAGGGGGAGGGGGTCAAAAATTCTCAATTTTAGCGTGGCGTACTTGATGGATGCTCCCTTAAAGAATTAGAACAAATATCTTAAATAGCAACTGCGGCATGCTGCATGTCCTATATCACCGGCAGCCTAGCATTCATAAGCTCCCGCTGACATCAGGTTAAATGTTAGAAAATCTTACCGCATTTAGTTTTCTCGCATTTGATATTTGCGTTTTGAATGCACACAGCAATACTGAAGTCTGCCCATTTTATCAGTTCCACCAATCGCTTCTTTGTACCCTTAACTCGTGATTCATGCGCCTGTGACAAACCATCTAATGGAATTTCATCAAGAAATCTAGAAACCTCATTGCCGCATGCTCCAAGTGTCTCTCTAACACCATTTGGTCTGCATTTGTCTCTACCAGCGATCATCTACCTCGATTCCACTTTTTAGAAGAGTATAAACTTTCTCCACTGCTCTACGATCGTTACCGACGAGATCAATATCGTCCTTAAAGCCGAGAGCATGTGCGACCGTGGGATGGTATGTAGTTCCTTTCCTCTGCACGTCAGACATCCTAATCGCTCCTTCGAATGTAATGTTGAACAGTAAATTTGGAAGAGTATCACCTATATTCAATACATCTAAGGACACAAAAGAGGAAGACGCTTCGTCGGCAATCCAAATACTTGATTTTGATCCATCCAGCGTTGCGCGTTTCGACCCAATTAGTTTCACCGAAAAACCATGTTTTTTAAATTATCAACCTCTCATTTCTTTTGACTGAATCGTACGTTGCTTTATTTGAACAGATGGTGAGTCGGCCAATTGTACTCAGTTGTTGTATTGAAATGTACAATAAGAATTTTGTTCAGCTTTTGTCTTGTTTATAGATTTCAGTGTCATTCAGTGCCTGATTCAGGGATTCAGGAACTGATATGAAAAGAGATGAACCAGCCTAGGGCTGAAAATCTCTATAATAAAGTAATAATAAATAAACTGATATGCGACCATAGGAAGATGGTTTACTAGAGATATCTACTTGCATCAAAAAGCATATTTCTCTGTTTTCTTTTGATCTTCCACTCTCATAAGCTCTAGCTCTTGCTGGAGGAAGATTTCCCGTAGAAATTTCGGGAGGGATCCCTGGAAATCACAGAAGAAATCCATGCAGTAATCCTGGAAGAAATCCCGTATAAAATCTCTGATATGTCCTTGCTTAAAGAAATCACTTAAGGAATTCTGGCTGGAAGCTCAACAGGAATCGCAGAAAGAATGATTGAAGAAATCCTGGTAGCAATAATAGGACAGATCGGTGAAGTACTAGATTTGTAGTAATGAGCTGATTTTTAGTATGGTGAGAAGGTGAATTCTCCGTTTCTGCAATGAAGCGGTGCAAAAAGCGTGGGTATTATGATTCCTTGCCTAATTTGATGCTGTTTGAGCAAAACTTTGGGCAACACTGTTGTTGTTTTCTCCATTTCTTGCAACATAAACAACATAGCTATCCAAAGTTTTGCTCAAACAGCATCAAATTAGGCAATGAATCATAATACCCACACTTTTTGTACCATTTTATTGCAGAAACGGAGAATTGACCTTCTCACCATACTAAAATTCAGCTCATTACTACAAATCTAGTACTACATCGAACGTGCCCCATTGGAGAAATCCCTTGGGGAATGCAAAAAAAAACGGGAAGAATCTTTGAAGTTACCTTAACTGGAATCCTGACACCAATACTGAAAAGAATCCCGCCAAGATTTCTGGAAGGCATCATTAAAATAATATCAGGAGGAATCTCTAGTAGGAACTCTTAAAGTAGGAAATCTTTGAAGGAATTTTAGCAATAATACATTTAAGAATGCTGACTAAAACTTTTAAAAGTATCCTTTCAAGATGTTCTAAAGCAGTACCGACAGAAATCCCTGAAGGAATCTCGGGAAGATTTCCTAGAGGAATTCTGGGATGAATATTTTAAAGAATCCAAAGAAGAATCCCGGCTGGAAGCTCAGTAGAGATAGAATCACAGAAGTAATCCTGGGAGGAATTACTGAAAAATCCCGGGAAGAATATTCCATGGAATACCAGAATGTATACCTTAAACAATCCCACTTGGATTCTCTTATATATCTCGGCAGAAATCTTTGAAAGATTACCAGGAGGATTCCGTGAAGTAATCCCAACAGGAATCCTGGCTAGAATATCAGAAAGGATCTTTTCAGTATATTCTAAAGCAATCCCGACAAAAATTCTGAAGGAATCTCGTACAGAATACCCGACGGAATCCTTAGAGGAATCACGACAGGAATCCCGGCTGGAAGCTGAGCAGGAATCCTTGGAATAAATGAAATCTCGGAAGGATTTTTTGACGAAATCCTTGAAAAAAATCGAAAATTATTTTTTGAAGGAATCCCATAAGGAATTCCAGCATTATTACCTAAAAGAATCCCTCCAGGATTACCTAAAAAAATCTCGCCAGGAATCTACATTTTTTCATATTCCTTTTCGGGAGAAATAGGGTGACGAAAGGTATTATCGGCAGGTTTGTTCTCTTCATCATGGGGGTTTTTTGTGGGCCAAATTGCCCGAAATTTGGACATATAACTTAGCATGGTTGGGAAGGATTTGAGGGCAAATCTGAGTTCAATGGGTTTCAAAAAACCCCCCGTGACGAAGAGAACAAAACTGCCGAAAATACGTAAGTTCCCCTATCTGAAGGAATCTTAGCACGAATTTTTAAAGGATCCTTTACGAAATTCCAGAAAGAATCTTTGAAGGAATACCAATTACAATAGAGTAAAAATAACCACAATAGAGTAAAAATTGACTTCGTCATATGCGCTGATTCCCGTCACATCAGACGGGAAATAGTCAATCATTTCAGATATTCCCAGCAAATATGGAACTGTTATGCAATCATTGGCAGCGTAAGGTTGCTGCAAATGTACAGATAGTGGAACGGCCAATTGTTTTGTATGTAAATGTACAATAGGTACAAATTAACCCGTAACGTGGGTAGATCACCTTAGAATGGTGCGTTGCGGTGTAAGATCTACCAAATCAAATTTTGATCTTGATATTTACCGTATTTATAAATATTCCAAGATCAAAGTTTGATGCTTTTTTGTGTTTTGTAGTTAATTTTGTTTAAATGTACTGCTAATCAACATTTTATTTCAGCAGGTTTGAGGTAAATTTATCGCATGATATAAATAATATTGTAAAAATATGTAACTGTGGCGAGCGTATCACTAATATGTAGCTTATTTGACGTACGTTGTTAATATTATTTTATATTTCAGATTATCAACCGAAGAATCTAGTAATTCAACCAAATGCCATGATGAATCGGGCAGACAACTGATTCGAAGAAGACTTACCGTGGTGTGCCTGAACGTTGACCAAGCGTATTCTTTGGAGTTTACCCTTCCACTAACAACACCCAAAGTCCCGTGACACCTAGGCCTGAGAGATCGTAGAGTTGTCTACATTTTTCATAGGTGTCCAAAACTAACCATCCTTCCCCATCCCTCAGCAGTCGCAAGGACGTGGCCAGGACAGTGCTCGACCATTGGAGGATTGCGTCAGTCTTGTCTAAGAGTCAGAGATTAGTCCCAAATCTTTGTGCTTTGGTTCGGACGGGAAGGAGGCAACCCTCATAACAGCGGTCTAGGACTGTACCACCTACGAATTTGTGCGACTCGCTTAATGCTAATGCTAATGCTAATGCTAATGCTATTGAAAACAGAACAATAACAAAATTAATTATTCGCTGGCCAACCAAAATAAAGGTATATTAAATTGTTTATTCCAATAACAAAATGAAAATCTTTTAAGTTTTCTGGATGGAATGTAATTGCAAACAAATATCAAATGTTACCATTAGAATAACAAAAATTCAAAGTGTTTCATTATGCTGTTCTTAATAAGTGCCAAAACTGCAATGGTTCATCAAACTCGTAAGAGGTCAACAATATCTCGCCAATTGCAAAATTAGTTATGATATCAAAATAAAACATGCAGTAGTTATTCTTCCAATTTTCAAATCATTTGATAAATGGCAAGCAAATGACATATTTTGATATGATATCATAATTTGCTATTGATATGATGTTTTAAGCTCTTCATGAAGAACTCATGAATGGTAAAATTAGTTATGACAATAAAATTTGATAATCGTATGTCTTTGGTTAGCCATTCACCTCTACCCGGGTACACTAAAACTTGTCGAAAATTAATTCTTCCGGCAGAAATACTTGTTTGCTACAAGTTCTCCGAACAACGTTTCTCAATGAAATTAAAGGAAACTTATGTAATTATCACATTTGTAATCAGAAAAACTATAAAAAGTTGATTTTTTGATAGATTTTGTTCAGGAACACCCTAATATACGTAATAAGTTAGATTTTTTAAACGGCATTATATTTTTCAATGTTTTGTGGTTATTTGCTTCTTTGACATCAACGCTGTAGGAATTGAGCAAAAATTATTAAAATTCGGGAAAGCCGAAAACGTCCCAAAAACTAGCTTTTCGGGGGCACACTGTACATGAGATTAACCACTTTTTATAAAACTTGTTGTTCTCCCTGGAAGGACTGGAATCTCCTTTTAAAAATGTAATATATATTAAATATAGATTATTTAACCGTTTGCTAGGCTGTTAATTTGACTCAAAAGAACTTTTCCCACTGTGCGATCCACCAAGAACCACTCCAGTCCACGGAATCGAATGGAGGGTGGATGTTTGATTACCGAATTCGGAAACCACAGAAAATACACATAGCGGTAGCAACATCGTACCTTATTAGGGGAACCGAGCCCAAAATGCCAAAATGGGGTGAAATGGCCCAACTCATAATATCATTCCTGAATAGGACTGGATCAATAGTATAGGTGAATGGCGGTGTCAAGATATGTTTGCATTAAACATTTTTCTATAAGCTAGGCCGCCAAACCCACGGAAAATCTTTTGATTTCCCAATGAAAATAGGCAACTTCCGGTTTTTCGTGCTTGCAATTAAGGTTTTTGGGTGATTTTATTACCAACCATGTGTATCCAAAGAGATTGAGGCACACATGGAGGCGCATGGTTGTTGATGTCTACGCTATCCATGTTAGGGGTCATTCAAATATGACGATCATCGTTTAGCGGGGAGGGGGGGGGGGGGGGTGACACTCCATGTAATGAGTATACCATAAAAGCGGTGCAGAGGAGGACAGGGAGTTGGAAATGCCAGAAAACTGATGGACGTAATTTTTGAATGTTTTCATGAAGTGGCATCTTACCCCATGGCAGATGGCCTTTTTGCACCACTTCCATTTTACGAACCAGTTATTAAAATCGCTGTAAATTGATGAAAATGCAATAGTTTAGTGAATATTTTTGCTGAAGTTTCGAGCAAATATTGTATAGTTGCTGTTATCACTTTGAAAGCCTAACAAGTGAGGGTATATATCATTGGAAACGATGAAAGTTTAAAAAATGGCATCTTACACCACTTTCCCCACTAAAGCATAGGTGGTACCACAACAGATAAGGGGGGAAACCGGAACGAGTGCCTCCTTCCGGAATTTGCGCATTCAGTAAAAAAAAATATGTTGCCCACCCTGCATCGCGCCACTGACTACAAGTAGCACCGGAAGTGGTCTGAAGGGTGGTGTAACATATCTCCGCGATCTCTTCCGCTTGTTTAATCGGCAACAGTTTATGAGGGGTTTTCTGCTCTTAGCAGGTAGGAATCACTTCAAATTGATGACATACAATTTTAAATCAATATTTGAGGGCGACTCTGCAACTAAGATGCTGGAAATGTTTCAAAGCAAAACACATGTAGCTGGTGTCAACATTCTCAAATACTCATTGTTAGTACTGTCATGCAGGGCTACTTTTATCACTTTTGAATATGGATTTTTCGTAATTCAAAATAAGGTTCAAATCTGTGTGATGCTTTTGGGACTATTATGAAGCAATATTTTCCCCTTCATTTGGTTGAAATAGTTTTTCAAACAGACCCTTTATTGCTTGTCAGGACGAGAAAAAACATCGAATAAACCAAAAAAAATATATATTTATCACATATCAGAACATTTGCTCTGTAAGCATTGTTTCTACAGTTCATGAATCTTAAAGGGTTGATCAATTCATTCAAGATGTATCAACGTGGCGTATACGATCGAATATTTGTATCGTTAACATTATAAATGACTGTGTCACCTAAATTAATGATTGATGGTCCATTTTATAAGACTATTATTATAACAATATCACGCTGTTCATAATACCTAAGGTAGGACAGAACCATCTAAAACGCATATATTTATTGAAAACATATATGATACAGTATACTACAGTATTGGTGCAAAGTGGTTTTCTAAATAACTCTGGAATTTCAAACGCAGTTTTGTTATAGGTAAAAATGTCCTTCTATTAACCTTACACGGTAACCTATAACGGCCATACACTATAAAAGGCATTGAGAGGCATTCTGAGAATCAAAAACATGTATTACAGTGTATCAAACAATTGTCCGTACATCAATTTTTCGTCAACATAATTTCTCATTAAAATGTTCATAACTTTTTTATATGTCAAAAAAAAGACTGAAATTTTGACCAATCATATACCATATATTGAAGCTCCGTTGGTAAAATTTTGAGCGAGATTGAATAAGTTTTCTGAAAGTTATAGAACTTTTAGTAAAGCTTAATTGTTTATTAAACAAAATTTCAATACTCTATATCTCAAAGAATATTGGATGAAATCTTTTCAAGCTTTTTTGAGGGGATACTAACACATGAACATTTAATACTCAATCTTGTTAGGGTTAAGTTGTTCACTACAAAAAAAAATATGAAAAATCTGTTTATGTAGTTGACGATGTTTATAAATTTACCAAATTTTACACATATAATCTGCCAAACGTTTTCCACTAATAAAAGTGCATTAATTCAACGAAAAATGCATAGGACCTACTCTGCATATGTGGTTTAGCAGGTCCTGTATAAAAATATTACATTAATAAAGTTTTATGTAGTTGAAAACACTTGGCACTTTTATTGATCAAAATATGATATAGGTATTTCCAAATAATACTCTGAACATATACAGATTTTCCATATTTTTTTTGAAGTGAATATGAAACTTTAAACAAAGCTGAATGAAAGCCTTAGATATAAGCTGTAACCCAACAAAAAATGAGAATGTTTCATTAAGTACAAATTGAGATATAATGCTTTAAAAATTTGTTCAAAAATCTTACAAGTTTTACTAAAAGTACTATAACATTCAGAAAACTTATTCGATCTTGCTCAAAATTTTACCAATGGAGCGTTAATATATTGTTCATGAGTGGTCAAAACTTCAGCGTTTTTGATCGACGTATAAAAAAAGTTATGGACATTTGAATTATTTTTTTGACGAAAAAATTACTGTACAGACAATTGTTTGATACACTGTATATTAATTGCTTCAATAACAATAATTGATCCAACTATTTAAAATGTATGAATAGCAGTTCTTTTAATTGATAATTTTTATTGGTATTAACCCGGGAGCGATCGCATCGTGTACTGAGTACACGCACAATGAACTGTGGCTGAAGACGCGACTGCTCGAGGGTTAAATGTGTCCAAAGTAGCCCCCATCCGGTACTATCTGAGATGTGTCCGATTTGTTGTTTATTGATTGATTGTTTATTGATGGATTTAGTTAAAATTTTGCATACATTCCACATTGTTATGTGTATAAAAAATGTGGGAATCCATTCACTACTCTGGGAGCTAAAACGTTATGAAGTTGAAAAACCATGAAAAGGTGTAAAAAGAAGCCCCGCATGACGGTAACAATTGTTTTGCTTGCAGTTCATATAACACATCGTAATTACTTACCTTACCATACCTTACCCGAGCAAAAGCGGATGACAAAGTGATATCACTTTGATAATAAACTGTGTTATCGGTGTTATCATTTTATTATTTTTATTATCATCTTTACCAATTGATGATAACCAGATGATAACACATTTAGTTATCGATAATTTTGGTCTATCGCGATAACATAAAAAAAATTAGTGGATAACAAAATTCGTTATCTGTTTTCAATATTTCAAAGCTTTCCCAAAACTGGGAGTCTGATGAACCGCGAATCTAAAAATAGATTCCGAAAAGCGTAACCTTCAATTACTCTCACTCTCACTGAGTCCCGTTGGTATAGGGGCTATCGACTGCGACCGACAATCACTCGATCAGGGTTCGAGATCCGCCTGGGCGCAATTGCTGAAAACATTGATTGTAAATTATTAGAAACTTTTTTCAATTGCTGACAATGTCGATGACGTTGATTTTTTACTATTTTGGTCGATAAAATAGCTCTGAATGATAATTAATTGATAACAAAATCAGTTATCAACCAACTGTATTTTTTCATGTTGATAACTAAATGTAATGATGAACAAAATATTGTATAACACAATTAGTTATCAACTTGAACTCAATGATAACTTTACTTCCTATCATTTTGGTATTCGAGAAGTAAATTTGAGTTATAATTTTTGATATGTTGGCTCCTAATTCAACCTAAATGATAACAAACTCAATTACTTATCAAACGAATGATAACCAGGTAACAGAACTTGTTATCAATTTGTTATCCGCCTTTGCTCGGTTACCTTGTCAACTACAACAGAACGTTACTCCAGCGCGCTGCAGCGCCTAGCGTGTAATAAAGCAGCGCATCTTCGTCCGTCGGGCGATATTCCTTCAGTTTCTCCGAAGGTGTACGTTTCCCAATTCTTCTTCAGCCACGGGTAGCCGTGAAGCCGCCGACCTATGCATGGTTGCCTGACTGTTTCTGCCATTCTTTGTTCTGACATTTGCCCTTCGTGTCCAGCCCTCTGAAGTCTGGCGTTTTTTATTCGTTTTTTTTTTAATAGTCACTTCTTTGTATATTTGATACAAATAATGATTCATGTGATAGATTTTAGCTTGAAAATGGCTCCTCAAGTCTTGACAAAATTCAAATACAGTTATTTAACACAAGATTAAATAACTGTATTTGAATTTTGTCAAGATTGGAAGAGCCATTTTCAAGCTAAGATCATCATTTTCTTGTTTCTTACCGCGGATTTTCTGCAGCGCTTTGCGCTTAAAAACTCCACGCCTCGAAACCGTAGAGAGCTACTGACTGGAAGAATCAACATCTTATACAGAGCAAATTTTGTTTGCGTTTGCGAGTTACGTAAACTGGTTACGCAATCCGTAAGAGGCTATATTCGTAGCTGCAATACGCATACTCACTTCATGGGAAACGTCGTTGTCACATGTCACAAGTGTTCCAAGATATACAAATTCAACTTTTAACACATCCGCATCAATCACAACATCTGCACTAACACCAATAGACCTGCCTCTGTCTATACTCGTAATCATATACCTCGTCTTGGTAGAGTAAATCGTCAAGCCTTTTCTTGCTGTATCTTTCTTCAGAGGAGCATAAGGTTCTTACACTGTCCTATGATCGATGCCGATGAGACCAACATCGTCCGCAAAGTCGAGGAGCATGTGCGACCGTGTGATAATAGTGCCATTCCTCTGCACGCCAGCCAGACCTCCTAATCGCTCCTTCGAGTGCAATGTTGAAAAGCAAATTTGAAAGAGCATCACCCCGCCCAAGTAACAAAATTAATTTTATGATGCTTTTGAAGAATACTTCAACACCCGTTCATTAAAACTAGACATGAATCAAATTGCTCTGCATAACAACGTCAAACTAACCATAAACCCGCCATAAGACAAAAGAGGCCCATCCTAAGATGCTATTGAGAGTTGTTTTTAAATTTCTCTTAAAACTTGTTGTACTTCCCAAGTTGTCCTCAAGACGAATTGCTCTCTTCTTGCAGAATTCTTCAAGTGCACGATAAAACGATAATAAATTTGTCAGTGTTGTTGCTGATGCAGCTATTATGTCGACAGAAAATGTGAAAGGTGAATTAAATTGAAAACAAAAAACACAATGACAATGACACATTATTGTAATCGGGATTAACCCTTATGTGGCCGGCAGGATACCCGGGTACCCAGCACCCATTTAAAATACACGGTGTAGAAAAAAGCAAAAAGTTTGCCGGCCACATAACGGTTAATTTATTACACAAATTGGAAATATTTCCGTGGTGTAACAAGGAAGCCAAATGCCAAGCAAAATTCATCGTATATATGTTGCAAGATACTTCAAAAAATTGCAACGCGCTACCATTATAATGCACTAATAAAATATTTAAAAATATTATTCCTGGTCATGAGAACATTGTTCTTGAGTTTTCTCAACATGGCTTCCATTGAAATCTAGGTCGGTGGTCGGTCCATTATTGATGGTTTTAAACAACATCACCATAAGATCGTCTTAAATTGATTTCAACTCATGCCAGAGCTGAAAGCATAACTCGAGAATACTAGGATTTATAACGTTTTCAATGCAGCCTGGTTGGCCTCCATCAAGAACGTCTTAAATTTATTTCATCTTAAGCATGGGTAAGAAGTATTACTCAAGAGTACTCAGATTTATAACGTTCTTGATGTAGGTTTATGCAAACTCCGCCGAGAACGTCATAAATCATGTACGCCAAATTGTAAACAAAAAAAAATATTGCACCGCGGTGGATTTTCTGAATCTCGTCCAATAAATTTAATCATCAGCCCAGAATTGTTGCCAACCAGGCAGACCTTTTTCGATAACCGGCCTTGATGCGGTGCAGTGCCTCATTCCTCCGGTCAGCATTTCCAACAGGTAAGTACATAGTTGTTGATTTTGAAGATCAATGATTGGAACCGCGATTGCACGGGAATCGACGTCCTGGATGACCAAACCCACCTCATTTCGGATGATGCAACCGGAGGAATTTGGCACTGCACCGCGTCGCGGTTGGGTTGTGTTCTTGATTGGCAGCAATAATGGAACGATAAGAATCAAAATCTGATGCTTGAGTTTTTTCTTGTATTTTTCATGTATTAAACTATTCTCATGCAAGAACAGTTGCTCTTGATCAAGAACGGATAATTGAAGATAACTACAAGAGCCTTATAAAACTGAAAATAAGTTCAACAGTTCTTGTTGTGTTTATGGTTTTATGAACTGAACCTCAAGTATTCTTGGAGGTGTTTTGAAAACCACCTATTGACGAAGAATAGTTGTGCTCAGCTCAGTGGCGTAGCCAGAAATTTGCTGTGGGAGGAGTTTTCGATGTTCAATATTACCTATTTTTATTTGACACTCACATTTCGTAAATATATACAATGAATTTGAGTCGTACAGGGTGCGGCAGAAAAAATGCGAAAAGTTCAAGGCACTATTACACGCTAATTATGGGATATATATGACTATTTTTCCATGACAGTGTATCAGTCAATGTCTATATTGTAGCACTGCAAAATAAAAATAAACATTAATGTAAGCCTAATAAGAGGGTATCAAAAAACTGCGCGCCCAATGGTCATTAAACAAAATGACTATAACAGTAATAAAATTTGCTTAAATTCGATGAACAACCAGACCAAACTGATCCAGAGCCATGTAGTTTCACATACTAGATGAAATAAGTACATATATTTGATGATATTGTAGAGCAAATTAAAAAAATTGTTTTTCCAGATACGAAATTTAGCGACTTGTGTGCTTTTCTGAGGTTTGAAAATTTTGATTGTCTTCAGCTTCAGGCGCCGCCCTGTAAAGGTTAGTGACCAAAATGGAATTTTTTTTAATTTACTTTTCAGAAAACTAGCCTATTAGAGATCATGGAACGTTGAAACATAGATTGGTTAACGTCAAATGGACGAAAATTAGGTTTGAAGTTGAAAAACACTTTCGCATTTTTTCCTGCCGTCACAAACGAGGTAGACAATTTGTTTGCGATCCGAATACTTGATTTTGATCCATCCAGCGTTGCGTATCAGCCTAATTAGTTTCACCGGAAAACCATGTTCTGGCATTATCTACCAAAGCTCATTTCTTCATTTCTTTTCACCAAGTCGTACGCTGCTTTAAAATCAATGAACAGATAATGAGTCTGCAAGTTATATTCCCGAAATTTATCTAGGATCATCCGCAGGTTAAACATTTCATCCACCTGGTATTCGCCAGCGAAAGACTTCTCGAGAGGCCTCAGTCTGTTGAACAGGACACGCGACAGCATCTTATATGCCGAATTTAAAAGGGCATCAATCTGTAATTATCCCCGAGCAGAAGAGAATAACAACAGCATAACAAAATGCGTTATTTTGGCAAAATAACTGCATAATGGAATTAGTAATCTTCATGTTATTAACATAACATATTGAGATATAAACTTGTCTGTCATAAGCGGCAAAATAACAAGTCACATAACAAAAATTTGTTCCTGAAAAATCAATTTAATAACATGTTTTGTCAGTGGCAATAACAACTTAATAACCGTGGATTTGGGAAATATTTAAAGAACAAATTTTGATATTAAAGAGTTATTGATAACATTCCGAAAGCAAAATTAGGGTAAAAACTAACTTTTTTACTCATTTTTGGGTAATTATTTTAAGTGTGTTATTCTATTTTTAGAAAATAATAGATCACATAAAAAAAATCGAATTCATTATCAAACTTACAAACATGGACGGGATTTGAACCTCCAATCCTGCTATCGTAAATTTTCAGTCGCCTTTACCAATGAGGCTATCACAGCACTTGCAGTGAGGGACGATAGAAGCTTTACTGGTTCTACGTATTGCCAGTTTCCCCATTCCCCCATTTCATGTTTGCCAGTCGCAGGACAAAAATAGACAGAGATTTGAATGCAAGATCAAACAATGAACCTCTCTCTCTTACCAACAGCGCTATCGCGGTGTGCAGACATGTGCACTGTAACACTAATAACAGTGGTGGCGTTCGCATGGCCCGTCGTCGGCTGTTTCGGAACAAAGAGAACGACGAAAAAGTTGCTAGTCGACTATTTATGATTGAGCTTCGTCATGGGGTGCATTTTGGCGGCGACAAAGATTCTTTCCAGACGGAGATGATTTTTTTTTATTTTTTGTTTTGTTCGCGTTGTGAGAACGGCGATTATACACGTACCTACGTGAGCGAAGGTAAAAGGTAATTATATCATATGCCGATATGATTACTTCTGCAGATGCTGTTTAGTTTTATTCTGTTTTAGATTATTTTTAGTAATGAAAAAAGATATTTATGACATAATGTCAAACAATATATGATCGAATGATAATAGATCGAAAGAAAAAAGTTATAATAGACAAATGCAATCATCAATTGAGCAGAATTGTCTGTATAGTTGACATTTTTATTGATTAGAATTATTTAGTAGGTACCATATTTGCTATCTCCACTCTCACTAACATTCATTACTTCGTAATACATAGTCTGTTCGGTACTTTTTGACGTTATAATTAGAGGTTAGAATAGCAGTACTGTTAAAATGACATATAAATTCAACTAAGTTTACTCAATTTTGAGATAAAAAAAACTCATTTGCAGATGTATCACTTTTTGAAGCTAAAATTTTACTTAACCTATAAGAATTGGGAATCGTAGAAAAGTGATAGGAATTTGGCACCGTAACGGGACTGGGATATTGAAAGAAGGAAATTAATACAAAGATAAACATATCAATAGCTATGATGCTATATTTACCCAAAACTCAAATTATAGCAATGAATAAAATAAAAAATACGGAAGAGTCTGATGAAATTTCTAGAAGTTGCAATGCCTTTATTTTTTACTTCATAATATGAAACAGCAGAGAATAAAATAAAGAAGGTAAACTATGTAATGGTTATATCTGCGATAAATTTTCTCCAATTTTGACAATATTGATCTCATTTGATCCAGATTTATTTTTTCCATCAAGAACAAATCCGACTGAACCGATCTGGTCATCGTGAGTTAAGAAAAAACCCGAATTGCCATACACGTGGAATTTTCCATAGACCAGCTGCAATTGGCTTCTTTAGTGGTGTTGAGATAATTCCATATTCACAATCTACATGCCAAACTGAGCCGAAATCCAAATTTTCATGAACTTTGGTGCCCGGGAACCTATTTAAAAATCTATTTAAAGTTTGTATGGGAGCGATTTGTCGAATCACCCCTCGTCGCATTTCGTACTGGGCGGAACTGTCAAGCAGTTGCCCAGCTGTCAAAAGGTGATTTCAAAAAATCTTTTTGTAATTGAATTTAGGTATCAAAATTAAGTTTAAAAAATCTGAAAAAAAATCATACTGGCTTAAAAAAAGGTGCTCTTTCGAGAATAAAACCAAAAAATCAATATATTATTCTTAATTTAAAAACCCAATTGGTGATTGGTACAAATTAAGTACCTTACCAAGAAAAAAAATGATAAATTTAAATTTATACGTTCAATATGTAGTCCGTCCAAGGTCTTACACCGTACATCAAACCGTTTTTAATTAGATTTTGTTTTAGATTTTATAGAGGTATTTTAAAATCTTCTCCTGTGTGGTAGGGATAGGATTTTTCAAAACACCATCGTTCTTCTTCTTCTTCATGCACCATCAAATCACCAATAGCATATCTGCCCAGCCTAGGCCCAAAGTATTGACTTCAAAGTAATCATTACGAAGCATAAATGTCAATTTCTTGATTTTGCTTTGGCTGACCAAGCCAAGGTTGACCGTAGCATTTTCATAATTCAAATCTCAATTTGTTCATCGAGCACATGTTCTGTTGTGCTGCACGTGGATGTCAAAGCGTTTTCAACAGTGTAATTACGAAGCATGTTTCACGAGAGACCATATCTTTTCAATACGCTAACTCCAACAACGCCGATATTAGAATAGAGGAGCTTAGAAGCAAAGGGGTGTAAGTTACAAAAACCCACTTTCGAGTAAATGAGCTTTGAAGTTTTTCACCAGTTTTTCATCCCATTCAAAATGTATGGAGTTTCAATATCAACCCAATTTTCTCTGATTTACTGTAATTTTTCTAATCATCATAAAAATAATCTTTATAAAGTTCCTGTGAGCTTGAAATCTGAAGATTTTTTTAAATGTTCAGCTCAAACTCGACAAAACGGTCACTTACACCTCTTTGCATCTGGGCCCCTCAATAGCATAAGGATATGTTCCAGAAAATTTGGACTTTTGGGAATACCGCGTAACCCAATCGTTCTATTCGCATAACCAATCAATAAAAAAAAGATTTCTTATTCAAACGAGTCGAAGTTCACTTAAATCGGTTCAAAGTTGAAAAAATATGAGTACTTCTCAGTTTTGAGGGTAGCCGGATACGCTTGCGGCATTCTACGCAATGAAAAACAAACAAAACTGCAGCCCCTCAACAGCAATTGAATGTTTTTTTTTTAATTTTTCAATTACATAGAATAAAGCTGTTTCCTTATAAGCATTTTCTGATCTTTTACCTGCTATCCATCGACCTTTTGCTCTACAAGCAATGAAAAAAACGAATACTTAATCAAATTTCTCATTTTTTGTAATATAGCTAAAAATTAAAATTATTTTATATTCTAATATAATTATGTTATTTTTGTAACTGATTATTTTGTTCAGTTGCAAAAATAACAAAGTTATAACAGAGTTTGTTCTGATTTATTTGTAACAAAACTAGTTACAAAAGATTATAATAGGGGTACTCACTAAACAGATTAAATTGCTGCGGAAGCCATGATGTTCTGCTTATTTGAAATGTTTCATGATTTTGCGAATGAAATAATCAAAGATTGCCTTGGTGATCGCGACGTTTAATCAGTTCAATCAGTTTACGCTGTTAGGTGAATCCCCCTAATATATTTTGTTATAATTTAGTTTGAAAACGTTTGAAACAGTCCATGTCATAACAAAATTATAACATAATTTGTTAGTTATATCACATTAAGATATAATTATGATATATTCTTGTTATGTTCATCTAGTCGGGTATGGCCTCCACTTGAGCATCCTATTCTACATCATATATGACTTCGTGATGGCTGAGAATTCTATATATTTAGACCAACATGTGAGAATGCGAACTTCAGTTTCTCTCTTCCCTAATAGGTGTATTTTCAACTATTCATGTACCTATCTTTCAAATAGGTAGATCCGACTTCATCCTGTGGATCGACAGGGAAAACATGTGAAATACAAAATATTTCTGAAAAATCCCATTCAAAACGATCTACAATTTTGGATTCAGCTGTCTGTATTAGCTTCGTTCAAACAAGTTTACTCCATAAGTTTGACATTTTTATCATTGAAATTCACATGTCAAAGGCGGAATCTGGAACGTCCCTTTGAAAACCTTAAAAACCTTCAACATCGTCTGCTATGTTCTCGTTTAGATGTATGCAGGGTACTGCGCCACATGAGCAGTGGCTGGTATTTTGGGTACTTTTCAGCTACAACTCAGTCAATTTCAGAAATTTAGCAAAACCTCGCGCCGCCCAGCAGGGACTTTGTTTTGTACACATTACAGCACCTCCATGTCACGTAATATACCACACCTCTTATCAAATGTGATACCGTAAGCGTACCATACTTTGCGCACCTAGGGCCTAACTTTGCGCACTTTTCAAAAAATCGTTAAACAGTTTTTCTGGTGCATTATGCAAACTTTTTTCCCACGGAATACTAGCTAGTGATATGGGGCAGGGGCATGCACTTTGTCTCAGTTTGGATGTAATGATAAATGGAAGAGGAAGACAAATTGATGAGTGAATATGCAGTTGCTTTCCCTAAAATGCTGTAAATAACGTTGTAGAATGACGTAGATTTTGTTTCAAAATTTGTTTTAGTTTAGATAGCAATACCATAAAGTATTTGTGCACTCTCAATAATACAATAATAACCAAACTTGTTCCACAACAGAATGTAATATTGAAATGTTATTTAAGGGCTGCATACCAATTGCTTGATCATAACAAAATAAGATTGTCCAACAAAACATGTTATGGAAACGTAATGCCTTGATAATTCAATAATAACAAAACAAGATATAAAAACAGGTTTTGTGATTTCGTAGTTATTAATTTGATATTCCCCTCTGCTCGGGTCACACTCTAGTCTGTGCCATTTCTTGTAGATTGGGCATATAAGACCATACAACCAGCTGGTAGGCAATTCTTCATCCTACCAAATCTTGACAATAATCTGGTGGATTGATTGATGTAGCTGCTCGTATCCGTGTTTAAGAAGTCCGAGACCGAGATCTCGTCCTTCCCAGCATCCTTGCTGTTTTTCAGCTCCTTAAGGGCCTTCTTAACCTCATCCAGTGATGGTGGTTTCACTGCTTGACCTCAATCCATTATGATAATCCTATTCCTGGGAACTCCTTCACTGCTACCATTCAACAAATTTTCGAAGTGCTCCTTCCACCTGGCTACCACCATTGTTTTGACTGTCAACAAATTTTCTTCTCGGTTATTGCACATGGTGAGCACTGGCGCAATCTTGAGCCGCGCACCATACATTGTTGCATAAAACCTCCACATATCGTCCCTGTCCATACTTTCCTGCGCTTCAGCAATCACACTATCCTCGTGCTGCCTCATTGAACGCATCCTTCATGTCATCGGGTTTATCGTTCGTTAGCGCATAGACGCTGATCAGGCTGTAGTTGAAGAGTTTGCCCCTCATCCTCAACCTATGGATTCGGTCGCCTATCGGCTTCCACCGAATAACTCGCTTCATCTGCTTCCCGATCACTATGAAGCCAACTTCTCGTTCTGCCTTAACATCGCCACAACAGTAGATGTGGTACTTGAATGAAGTGTTTGCGATGAGATCCTCCTCTCCTAATTCGCTCCAGTTTTGGGCCAGCGTATCTCCTGGATGGCTGCCACTGTAACGCCGACATTCTGCTGTTCACGAACCAGGAGCCCAACACGTGCGGATTCATTCAAAGTTCTCACGTTCCAAGATTCGACTGTCCAATCGTTGTCCATAATTCGTTGCCATTGAATCTATCTATTTGCTCTACTATAGCTTTTCTCGGTGTTCGAAGGTTTTTAGCAGGCTACATTAACGGGGGAGCTGTCTCCTTAGACATAGCTCCCGCAATACAGAATGTCATTCTCAGCTGCTGGATGCCAGAACAGACGCTGTTTGAGCCTTACCTTCTTGGTGAGCAGATGCTCGAGACGTACCTCCCCAATTTAGCAAAAATTAGAAGGACAATAGTGCCCAGGATGCACTACAAGCTACGCACACAACTCAGCTGTCGGTATTTGTCATCGATTGACTCGTAGAAGCATGAGGAAAAAAAAACTTGTAAGGACCAAAGCTATGTCGTACTCACCTTCCATGTTGTCGAATCACCTTTTTTTAGCGCAATACAGCTATTACGTACCTATCTTAATTTCATAATGAACTCTCGTCCAGACTATTACTCTTTAGAAACGAAGACAGTTGATTCTGTTACCCAAAAAAATCGAGTTAATGTAGTTGCAGCACCTCATACCACACCACCGGGGTAGCACCAAACAACTCGACAACCCGATGGCGATAAAAGACATCCCCCTCGATACTGACGACCGACGGGTAGGAATGGGGAGAGTTCAGACCAAGCCATTCGAACCCGGCAGCAGCAGCAGCAGTTCACAGCCGGTAAAGGGTCATAAACATAAAATCGCACCACCGAGCCAGTAGATACCTACCTTTGTTCGGAACTTTTATCATCGTCATTCCTAAACGGTGCGGGATGTTGTGTGTTGTGTCATCCTGCGTTCGAGGTATGGCGGCTTTCATGTTCCCACTAGTACCTACTGTTCAATGGAGCAGAAGCGATACTGTAATGATGTCGTATATGA
>NC_085138.1:386383837-386436848 GCF_035046485.1 Aedes albopictus
AATAAGTACCACCAGGTATTCCTCCTAATTTTTTTTTCTAGATATATCTAGTCATATCAAAATTCAACTACCTACAGCTCATTTCAGAAGCTGAAGCTGAGAACATGGAGTATGAAAAACTTGTGCGGCTAGACCAGTTCTGTAAGAAAGTCACGGAAAACCACTACTTTTCGAATATTTAAGGTAAATGACACGGACTACTTTCGAAAAATCCCAATGATATTCACGGTGAATATCATTTGGCATTTTTCAAAGGTAGTCCATGACATTTACATCAAATATTCGAAAAATAGCTGTTTTTCCGTAACTTTCTTGCAGGACTGGTCTAGCCGCTCAAGTTTTTGATATACCATATTATCAGGTTCAGCTTCTAAAATGAGCTGTAGGTGGTTGAATTTTGATATGACGAAATGAAATTTTCAGCACTGCCCAGGAGTATCTTGTGTAATTCATGCGGGACATTTTTGTTGTAATTTTTCTTATAGTGATACCAGTGTCTTCAAGAATTCCTAAAGAGGCATTTTCAGAATTTGGTACAGGTGTTTTCCTTAAAGATTCATTCAGAAATTCCTCAAAGTATTTTTCTTTTGAATATCTCCAAAGAATTCCTTCAGAATTGCTTGTATGGATCGACTTACATTCTTAACTGTGACTGTGAACTTTTAGTGGCTACGCAGTCTTTATTCTTAAAACGAGTTTATTATTTACCAAACGTTTCGGCACCATCCTTTAGAATTTTCTCAAGAGATTTATAATACATTCATTCTTCCTGAGATTCCTTTAGAAATTCTGTCCGAAATTTCTTCAGAAACTCCCCCAGGAAACCTTTCAGAATTTCTTCCAGATATTTCGTTAGGAATTCGTCCAAGAATATCTTCTCTAATTTTGTTATAACGACTCTAAGAATTATTCTTAACGTTTCACATAAAAAATGTTCTAGTATTTCTTCAGTTTCTTCAAGGGTCCTATAGGGATTTTCATATATTTCTCCAGATTTTTGTTTTTTGAAATTCTTGCAGAAATTCTAGGTATTCTCTTTATGCCATTTCGTTGGAAACTTTTCGTAAGATTCTGCTAGGAACTCCTTAAAAGATTTTTTTTTCAGGGGTTGCTCCAGATGTTTCTCCTAAGGATTCCTCCGGAAATTCCTCCAGGAATTACTTCAGGAATACATACATGTGTTCCTTCATGCATTTCGTTACGGGTATAAATATTTGCTACATTATAATAAGACAGAATAATTGTTAAATGTGTTCTAAGTGTAATATCCGTGAGTTCTTTGTGTTATATGTTTTAAGGGGCCGTCCATATGCCACGTGGACAGAAAGTTCATGGATTTTGACCCTTTCCCGTGGACAAACGTGGACTTTTCATTAACCCGTATTCCCCTCCGCAATTGTCCACGTGGACTACGGAAAAAATAATCTGTTTTTTTAATATATAAAAGAAAAAATATTTTTTTAATATTCTAAGATTTTAAATTGTTTTTTTCTTCGTAAACATTGTTTTGAATATAATTAACAACTTTATGAATTTCAAATATTCTACGGTTTATTATAAAATACAAACAAGTTATTATTATCTTGTTCCGACTTTTCGAACCCTCTAAGCATAATACCCTCTTCGAATGAGTGTAATCAGTTTCGTACCTTTTAAGTTATTATAAATTACTAGCTGTCCCGGCAATCGTTATCTTGCCAAGCTGTGGTGGTTTGACAGCTGTTGAGCTCATAACATTACCGCACTCTAGATTGGTTTCATATTTGTCGTGTTGATTTCCTTCCCAGCTCATGAAAAATCAAAACTTTATCAATTTTCTAACTTTTCTAGTTGATTTTCGTAACTTTTTGTACATATAAACACAACCACCACGAATACAAATCGAACCATGCAAGAGTCATGCTGACTGGTTGTTGCCTCAAAGGAACTTCAAACTCAATTTTATATATAACTAGCTGTCCCGGCAAGCTTTGTCTTGCCAGTCTTGTGGTGGTTTGACAACTGTTGAGGTTTTTTTTGTTTTTCCTCCCCTGTTGGGGAAATTAAGCCACTGCGTCCAATAGGCTGAACTTTTGTGGCACTGTTGAGGTTATCGCAGCAACGCACTCTAGATTGATTTCATTTCGATCACGCTGAATTTCTTCCCGGCTCAAGAAAAATCAGTATTTTCACAATTTTTATACTTTTTTAATTGATTTTCGTAACTTTTTATACATATAAACACAGCCAACACGAATGCGAATCGAAACGTGTAAGGGTCATGCTGATCGGTTCAGCCGTTCGTGAGTTTTGTTGCCTCAAAGGGACTTCAAACTCATTTTTATATATATATAGACTAGCTGTCCCGGCAAACTTTGTCTTGCCCGGTTATGGTGGTTTGACAACTGTTGAGGTCATTGCAGCATCGCACTCTAGATTGGCTTTATTTCGATCGTGTTGAATTTCTTCTCAACTCATAAAAAAACAGTAATTTCACAATTTTCCAACTTTTTAGTTGATTTTCTTAACTTTTACTACTTATAAACACAGCCACCATGAATACGAATCAAACCATGCAAAAGTCATCCTTATCGGTTCAGCCGTTCGTGACTTTTGTTGCCTCAAAGGGACTTCAGATTCATTTATATATATATACTAGCTGTCCCGGCAAACTCTGTCTTGCCAATCTTGTGGTGGTTTGACAGCTTTTGAGCTAATTTAAGCATCGCACTCTAGATTGGTTTGATTTCGATCATGTTGATTTTCTTCCCAGTTCATAAAAATCAGTACTTCATCAATTTTCTAACTTTTGGAGTTGATTTTCGTAACTTTTTATACATATAAACGCAGCTACCATGAATACGAATCGAAACGTGCAAGGGTCATGCTGATCGGTTCAGCCGTTCGTTAGTTTTGTTGCTTCAAAGGGACTTCAAATTCATTTATATATATATATATATATATATATATATATATATATATATATATATATATATATATATATATATATATATATATATATATATATATATATATATATATATATATATATATATATATATATATATATATAGATATAGATAGGGTCTGGGACCATTTGGGCAGGAGCACCTATTTTGGGCACCTGCTGCAATAACTCAGTCAATTTCCAACCGATTGACTTGAATTTTGAAACATGGCTAGCTACTGTGCCTAGCTGATCGTGTCTTAAAAATCAATCCAATCGGTTCAAAATTGACTGAGTTATAGCACCAAGTGCCCAAAATAGGTGCTCCTGCCCAAGTGGTCCCAGACCCTATATACAGACTAGCTGTCCCAGCAAACTTTGTTTTGCCGTCTTGTGGTGGTTTGACAACAGTTGTGTTCAAAATAGCACCGCACTATAGATTGGTTTCATTTTCAATCGTGTTGATTTCATTTCAAGCTCATGAAAAATCCGTACTTTTTCAATTTTCTTACTTTTCTAGTTGATTTTTGTAACTTTTTGTACATATAAACATAGCCACCACGCATACGAACCAAACCGTGCAAGAGTCATGCTGATCGGTTCATCCGTTCTTGAGTTTTGTTGCCTCAAAGGAACTTCAAACTCATTTTATATATATAGATTTCTTTTAACAAATAAATTATTTAAATAAAACTTCGGGAAGTCCATACACAATTTCAATGAAAATTTTTGACTGAAATGTGTACCAACATTTGCATGGTCTACACTCCACTTTAAATCTCCACAATATTCCATGATGAAGAAAATTATGTAATTAAAAATTCTGATAATTTAAAACAAATTAGTCGGTGAATCAATACCATGATTTTTTCCTTGATGCCACTTCCAATTATAAGGCAAATAAAATAAAATTGTTGTTATTGGAGAGGATCTCCTAAAATATGTGACAGAATTTGTTTCGTTTTAAATCCTTTTGTCTTAAGGCTCACATGAGAATCGCATATTATCCAAAACTGAAAAAAGCACTTTTCTCCAGAATGACGAAAAAGCGGACAAGCGTGTCCGATTGTCATAATTAACTAAATAAACAATCGGACGTTCTTAATTTTGTCGATTTGTGGATCATTTTGGGAAAAAGGGCTTTATTAGTTCTGGAACATTTTCCTTTCTCAATTGAGCCTTAATTCTTATGTCAATGTTGTCCACGTGGACATTTGACGAACCCCCACCCCCCTCTCCGTGGACAAGCGTGAACTTTTATCGAACACCCTTCCCCCCTCCTAGTTGTCCATGTGGTATATAAACGGCCCCTTATTTTAACCTGCAAATATTACCCTAATTTTAATACACATTCATAGGGTTCTAGCAGAATAGAGACTCATGGAATGCAACCCTATTGTGATTGTCGTTTTTCAGGCCATTTTGGGCAGCGGTTAAGTACTAGAGATGTAAACCATTCCCTAACATGGACTTCAAGTTTTAGAGCTCTTGTGATGAAACCCGAATTAGGATTAGTTTTCCTAGACATAAACAAGCTATGAAAGCAGTAGCAAAGACTGTCAACTAAAAGGTGAACTGCCAAATAAAAAGCAATACCAGGATTGACTGATAGACCCAAACCAAACAATGTCGTGCGTGATACAGTAATCTTCCAGAAATTCTTTTGGTGATTCTTTCTCCAGGAATCCCTTAAACATTAAGAAACGATTCTATTAATTGCTCTAAAGGTAAATATATCCAGACCATTTTCTTTGCATCCTCCAGGGATTTCTTCATCACATATTTTTCAAGGATCTTTCACGGGTTCCTCCAGGATTTTTTTGTGAAATTTCTACTGAGATCCTTCTGACATTGCTTCATGGTTTTTTGATCAGGAATCCCTCTAGCAACTTCACAAGAAAAACTTTTAGGGATTTTTCATTAATTATTCTAGGTATTCCTTCAGAGACCAGTGATCCAAAATGTACTGTCAAAAACTGTAGTTTACATAATCGTGGGTGTATGATCTTGACTATCGTGCAACAAAAACTTTCACGCATGACCAGAAAAGACATTCATGGCTGACTGTGACATTTTTGTATTCACGCAAAACATATAGTGGATTGGCAAATTGAGTGAACTAATGAAATCCCATAGTGGTTCCGAAAACTGCGAACAGGACATGCGTATAACTTAGGAACCGGAAGTGTGAAAAAACGGAGACAAAGATTTTGGGATTGTGCGTTCCGAGGGTCCTAACCACCAATGGAGCTGGGGAACAAAAGTCAGTGGCTCTCAACTGAATAGTCACGGCCCACGTTTAACAAATCAATAGACTCATGCCACACGGACATTTTCGGTCCTTGCTAATTCAGTTGATGTTGAAACCCGTAGTATCCTAGGCACTTGGGGTTTTGTGAACAATATAGGGGCACTACTGGGGGTTTCCGAAATCCCCAAAAACGCCTCTGTAACGACTCTGAAATCAAATCCGCTGAAAATGCTCGGAACCTTCTTGGAATGCCTCCGAAATCTACCTTAAACCCCCTGAAATCCCATGTAACGCACCTTAGACCCTCCGAAACCCCCAGAAAACGCCATGTAACGCCTCCGAAACGTTTCAGAAATCCGCCGAAAATGCTCTGAACCTTCTTGGAAAGCCTTCAAAATCCCCCTAAGACCCCCTGAAACGCCATGTAACACTCCTCAAATCTTCCGAAACCCCCGAAAATGTCATGTAACGCCTCCGTAACGTTTCTGAAACCCGTTGAAAATGCTCTGAATCTTCTGGGAATGCCTCCAAAATCCCCCTAAAACCTCCAGAAACCCCATGTAACGCACTTTAGACTCTTCGAAACACCCATAAATGCCATGTAACGTCTCCGTAACGTTTCTGAAATCAGCTGAAAATACTCTGAAGCTTCTTGGAATGCCTCTGAAATCCCCCTTAAACCCACTCGGACCCCCGAAACGCCATGTAACGCCTTCGTAATGCCTTTGAAATCCGCCGAAAATCCTCTGATACTTCCTAAAAAACCTCCGAAATCGTCCTAAACTACCCCCCTCAAACCCCAAGTAGCGCCCCTGACACCCTCTAGCACGAGTTATCCGCATTTTTCTTTCGCAGTTTTCGGAACTCCTGGAACTCCAGCTCTATATTGCAAAACTGTCATTTCGTTCTCCCATCCTCTTGATTTGTGTTATGCTACATTCATGGTAAACGACATTCATGCATCGACGGCAGCGTGAATGTAGTGTGTGACGGTAGTATACAACATTAGTCATGACGGTAAAGGCATTGCGACGGTAATGAAAAAAAATGTACCATACGGTTCACTGTCAGAGACTCTTTCAGATTTTTTCGGGGCCCTATAATTTGTCAAATATGGTTGAATGCTTCTATATATTTATTATTCTTTTAATTCTTTTAATTTTTTTTCATCGATTTTTGAAACGGACAAAAGGAAACAATTTTTGAGATTTTTTATATGGAAAGTAGATTCTACTTGCAATGAAAAATCTATGCATATTTTTTTCTTACATCCAACAAAATATAACAAAAGTTTTATTTAATTTATTTAATAAAACTTAAATCAGTAGAAAATCTCGAAAAAGTTTTCACAAGATCCCATACATTATTCTTCATATATCTGATTTTTTGAATTCGCTGTAACTTAGCGTATGCTTAGATGTAGAAAAAAATATTTATAGTTTTTTCATTGGAATCAGTAGGTGAAATCTATTTTTGATATGAAAATTTTAAAAAATATCAAAAAATGAAAATCGATGAAAAATAATGATTCGGAAAAAAATAGTTTGAAGAATTTGTCAATCCTAAGCTTCTTAGGTATTTTTCATTCGCCTTTTTCAAAAGTTAGATGAGGAAAAATGTATGTGATAATTAAAAAGTAAATGATTCACGAAATCCAGCGCATGAACAAAATCTCATTTGAATTGAAAACTATCGAGTAAAAAATGGCAATTTTCTAGTGTTTTGGGCTGGAAATACTCAATGGTACTCGGAATTTGGTGTTTTGAAGAAGATCGATACACTGAAGGAAACTTTCAAGACCAAATTAAAGGTAATTCTTCATTAGCCATTGACAAATGAGTTGCAATAGCTTTCCTGAACTATCTACAGAATTTTCATAGATAATTCACCACACAAATCGGCAAACAATGATTTCCACCGAACAGACAGAAAAGTCATAAATCAAATCACTTTCAGCAGTTACCAGCAGGATCGAAACCACTCTTGGCTGGTGACGATCATATCATTACGGCTGTTGGTTGACCATCATCAGCTCCGCAGCATTACTCTCCATACGGCTGGCGACTGGGAGCATGGTCAACTGACAAACGAGGGACATGTGTGCGTCAGTAGGAGGAACGCCAACACCAGTCAGTGCCAGTGTAGTTGCCAATGAGTGGCGTTGAAAAACAAATGATTTATCATGGCCCTTCCAGTCGAATAGGCGCGCGAGAACAGGCCAATCTGTGGAATTCTCGTGTCCAGCAGCGGCCAGACCAGCAAATGGTTGTTGGAGACAGTGGACACATGTGTCCTTTCCACACGCATCGCACCATCAGAGAGCCAGGGAAATATCATCAACCTAAAAGCTTTCCGGATTCGGTGTGCGGAACATACCTACCCAGGGACGTTGTCTTTCGTCGCCTGCGAACGAAGGGAGGTTTGCGTGTTGGATTGTTTTGTGCAAAATCAGCACAGTGTACTATCACTATTAGGGGAACAAGAGGTGAAACGCATTGCTTTAGAATTACTCTGGGGACACAAATTTCCGAATCTACATTGATACCTTCCCGAGTAGAGGAAAAGAGCTCAATAAGAGATTAATGCCTAAAAATAAAATCAAAAATGTACTCCTGGAACATCGTCATCATATCATACTTTTGTAAGATCTAACCAATAGCAGCGATCTATTCGTTTAATCTTGAAACAGCAAATTTAGATATTGTTCAGATTGTCCAGGAACATTTTTCAAATATTAATCTTTAACTCTTATATCAATCAAACCAATATCACGTTTTGATCGTCAGTCTTCCACTTCTACCCGGGTTGGTTCTTAAATTCTTCCTCTATTGCGTTTACAAGAATTTGTGATGAACCGTTTCGAATCTTAATTCGTCTTCCTCCCCACCCAACATAGGCGTTTTGCCTGCAGTCCCCATTGCCCGAACCAAAGCGAATTTTCCACGATGGGCACAGGAAGTACACCCCCTGTAATTGAAACAATGTTCGTTCACCCATACGGGAGTTTTTTCCAACTGGTATCGCTCCGCTCCGCTCAAGCGTAATTTATGAACCGAACACATGGCAACTGAAAAGAACTGCAAGTGACACATAAGTAAAGTACCCCTCGTACCTATACTATGTACAGGAGCAGGACCCAGATCGTCCTGGGACCGAAAGTTACGATTTACGGAAGAATTAATTATTTTATTGAGCAGTTAGTTTACCGGGAGTTGTTTTTCATCGGTTGCACCCGGACCGTCGTCTGAAGAAACACCCATCCACATACTGTATGGCGTATAGGTGGTGTGATTTGGCCGAATGGGACGAGTGGGGGGTTCACCAGGCAGGCAAGTATTTATGCGATTGAGCCCTTGGGTCGTCCCCATTGTGGTAGAACATTTTGCAATGTCACAAACAGCGTGACCAGAGTCGAGTCGAGTCGAGTCGAGTCGAGTCAGGACACTTGTTAAGGCCAAACAGATGGGGAACCAAACCAGGCAGGCGAGGGGCATTCGGGATAGTGACAATGATCAGAGTCATTAATCATGACGACCATGGTTTGTGGGAGGGTTAGTTTGTGGGTGGGGGGGGGGGGGGGGTGGGGAAACGCACAAATCTGCTGCTCATCTCTATCTCTGGGTGCAACAGCATTTGCACGTGATGGTGATGATGGCAAATGTGATCGGCTGTGTGTGCATGGGGTGAGTGTGAATAATATAATGAATCGAGGTAATTTTGCTAAATGGATTGAATCAAGCTTAAAACACGATTAACAAACAATGAAAATCATGTTATGCGATTGGTTGATTTTTTTTTTCATCCATATGACAGTAATCGGTTTTTAGCATGAAATGCTCGGAATGAACTACGAAGAATCACAATTTGATCTCTAGAGATCCTATATCAGGGATTACTCCAGGGAGTTTTTCGAGAATTCCATCTGAAATTATTATATTTTTCCATGGATTCTAGCAGGGCTTTATCTATAGCTCATCTGAATCGTTTCAATAACTTCAAAATCTTCATTTGTTATGTGAAACAAGCGATCTACCTACCGTGAGTACACAGTGATGAATCACTTAGTGGTATTTTTTACTCCAAAATACAATTAAAAATAAAAGACAACAAAAACCACGACTTTGAAAGCACCGTTGGCTACGTTTTGATTCGAACTTTTGATTACTGAACTATTTGAAGTATAATGGCAAGACATTTTTGCATAAAAAAGAATATTTCACTGTTTACCGAAAGCCCTATTGTGGATCAGCTCCACAGAGTCCCATATATTATGGATCAGTGCGTCATAATTTAATATGCTAATCCTTTTATCAAATTTCCGTTGGTAACCCGACTAGAAAATTATATCAAGTTTATATCATATTGTGTTATGGTGTTATAATGTTATTCTATAACTTAGTATGGTATAAACTTGGTTCAGGATGATGTTAAAATAACTAAAATTGTAACAAAAAGTACACTGGTTTTATCAAGTTTATAACCTATTTTGTTATGATCATATCGAAATATAACAAAATGTGATATGATTTTGAGCCAAAGGATTACTAGTTTCTACCAAAATTTGATATAACTTTGTAACATAACTTTTAAAATGTCGAAGACTCAAAAATAAATTATAATCCAATGAGTTATAAAAAACATAATGTGATATAATTGAGTTATAGTATTTTGAAAACACCAAGGATGTTGAACATTATTATATCACAATGAGTTATCACAGTATGTTAGGATTATGTTATATTTTTGTTACAATGTTCTAGTCGGGAAACTACACAGTGCCCGAACAGAAATGTTGTCTGGCTGATATAACTTTTTCTATAGTTGTCCCAAGCTTCGGAAATATTCTTTGTATAGCTGCTTTAAATAGTTGTTTCACTATGATTTGATGTCTACTCCGTGCATAAATTCCGTTTGAATCAACATCATTAAAATGAAATGGGAGAGCGTCCAGGTGCATTTTTGCCTCGCATTTTCGAGAGCACCGATCTCGTCATCCACAAATTTTCCGAAAACAAAAATGCTACTCAATGTTTACCACGAGTGAGCAATGCTACTCATTGCTTTTTCAACTCTCTTTGTTGGTTGCTTTCGGTATTTGCAAGGCAGCCATTGTGACGGCCATCTTTGGATTCGCTCATATATGTCCATAAAAATCAAACATCAAATTGTTCAACCAAGCATGTTTGTCATTACTTGAATCCTCAGGATGCTGTCTCCTCAGTCACAAAGAAGTTGTTCATTATGGCGGCGGCAGTTTTAAGTGACGACGTGGATTTTGTTGAATTTTCATAGTTTTCTTGGATTTACGAGCATCAAAGAGCTTGTGAGTATGCATAAAAATTTAAGTTTTTATTTATTTTTTAATCTTTATTAACAGATTTTTAGCCCTTGGCTAGTTCATCGCGGGACCCACGCTTTACTTCCCTTCCGAAGGAAGAACTCACATTTTAGAAGCTTGTCGGGAGTGGGATTCGATCCCAGGTACTCGGCACGATAGTCAAGTGTTCTAACCACCCCAGGTCCGCCTCACAAGTTTTTCTTTTCTTTTATTAGTATATTTTCATAAATTTCGTTTCCAGCCAACGAGTATGAAATTTGCAAAGTAATTTGCAGCAAATGTGAAGAAGTAAGATCTTCTGCCTCCACCATATCTAACGGACCGAACAAGTACATTGCAGGTTTGAACGAACGGCGTCGGACTTGTGATAATAAAGTTATAATATCCAAGGTAAAAGTTCTCTCTATTACAGTACCTACACGTTTATGTAATGGTGGTATATTAGTGAAATATGTTCCATTTAGGATACATTGCACTAGAATACTACTAATGTAGAAACGTTTATCCTTAATTTGAAGCTTTCATTGATTTCAGAAACAAAACAATTATTATTGCTGTGTATGCTTAAACCAAACATCCGATATAGTTATTTCAACCCTTAAGTTAAGGGTCAAGTTGAGCATAAACATGCTTGAACCTACCATGCGAATGAGTGAACTGTCAAACCATCAAGCATAAATATTGTTGATGTAAGAATAATATCGTCGAATCAGCCATATTTCTAGTTCTAACCAGATCATAATAATCCTAAGATCAATATTCTTCAACCTATTGTATTATGCGTGATACAATCTCAAAAATGGATTATATAAAAGTCAGTGCATAAATATGCTTGATTGGGACCGAAATATGATTGACTTGACTTTATTTTTTTCTCCGTGTGTCTTGATTATTTTATTGATGGAGTACCCGACATTTCAACAGAAATAAAAAAAAGAAAATCTCCCGAGTCCATGTTATTCGCAAGACGTACGCCACTAGGATTCAGTGATGTTCTACATCTTAACCCTCGAGCAGTCGCGTCTTTGGCTACCTACAGCGACGCCCCGCGCATGCTGTGTACCACATGCGAGCATTTTTCTTGGTGCGTGTACTCAGTACACGACGCGACCGCTCCCGGGTTAAGTATTATTTTTACCATTCTGCATTTCAAAACACCTGGTTTTTAAGGTTTTTTGTTTTTATATTATGCTTTTGACACATTAAGCAAAAAATATTGCATCAAAAGCGTTGAACGAAGTGAAAATGTATATTTGTTTAAAGTGATCCATAATAGCGTCATACGATCAGGTGTTGAAGTCACATTATTTTAGTATTTGAACCCCAGAATCAAGCAAAACTTCGCTAAATAGATAGAGTAGTTTCTTATGGCAGGGATTCTCAAACTTTTTCAGCTAGCGACCCGCTTTTGATTGTTATAAAATTTAGCGACCCACCAGCCCGTTTTTGCCTTTCGTAGCGTAACACTTAATCTTACTAATTTTAAAGTTTTTTTTTTCATGTATTTACAGTGCTGGGTAACTCTCGCTGAGACCGTCCCACTATTTACACCTTGTCTTCAAAAATGTTTTAGGTGGCGATTTTCTGAAAGCCCTTGCCAATAAAGAAAGAAAAATGCATTTGGTTACTCAAATTGATGGACCCCCCGTTAGTTAAAGCCACAACCATTTTTACGGACCCCTCGATTTTGGTCAATTGTTGGCTCATTTAAACCGTTACAACTCAAAAGTTTCTCCAAGAACCACCTCAAAACGAAATGTTGTTTAAAAGAGGAATGATAGAGCTACTTTTTGCAGATATAAAAAGTTGGGTCGGCCATATTGATTTCAGCCGCCATCTTGAATTTATTTACAAAAACTTTGTTTTTACCATGTTGGCAACCACCGATTCAAAATTTCAACATCAATTGAGAGCTGGGGCATTTATACACAACATATCTAAAAATAAGAGATGTGTGTTTTTCCTTTCAAAAGTTATCTGCAGTTTTGTAAATCATGTCACTTTTGCGCACTGGACCAGGCGCCGGCTGTTTATATAAATGCAGCGTTATTTCGCAGTGTTTACGAACACTAATTGAAACTCTGAACCCACTAATAAAAAGCTGAAAGTTTCAGCTTTTCAAAACACTATAAAAGTTTTAAAAACCATGCCCGCATAATTGAGAAACAGTTAAAAACGGGAACGAACTTCCAATTTTACTTAATTTTGCTACAGGTGTGTTTGTGTGTGCATGCTTTACGCCTGCTCTGATGCTGTTGCGTGTCAATGATGGTGCGCATGGAAATGTATGGAGAAAACGTGATATGATTTACAAAACTACAGATAACTTTTGAAAGGAAAAAGATACATCTCTAAATTTTTGATATGTTGTGTATCAATGCCCCAGCTCTCAATTGGTGCAAAAAAAAATTTAAAATCGGTGGTTGCCAACATGGTGCAAAAAAAGTTTTTGGAAATAAATTCAAGATGGCGGCCGAAATCAATATGGCCGACCCAACTTTTTATATCTGCAAAAAGTAGCTCTATCATTCCTCTTTTAAACAACATTTCGTTTTGAGGTGGTTCTTGGAGAAACTTTCGAGTTATAACGGTTTAAATGAGCCAACAATTGACCAAAATCGAGGGGTCCATAAAAGTTGTTGTAGCTTTAACTAAGGGGGGTCCATCAATTTGAGTAACCAAATGCATTTTTCTTTCTTTATTGGCAAGGACTTTCAGAAAATCGTCACCTAAAACATTTTTGAAGACATGGTGTAAATAGTGGGACGGTCTCAGCGAGAGTTACCCTGCTCTCATAGTTTTCTTTTATTTCAATGTTTTCCCATACTGAATCCCATACTAATTTCAATTGGGTCCGAGGGGGTTTAAGGGGGAATGCCTCAGAATGTTTCAGAGCATTTTCTGTGGGATTACCAGGCGTTAGAAAAGCGTTACGGAGGAGTTTTTGGGGGTCTTTCAGGTGCGTTACATGGAGTCTGAGGGGGTTTAAGGGGAATTTTGCAGGCATTTCAAGACGTTTCAGAGTATTTTCGGGGGGTTCAGAGGCGTTACGGAGGAGTGCTCAGGGGTTTCAAAGCCTCTCAGGTGCGTTACATGGGGTCCCCAGGAGGTTTAAGGGGGATTTTTGAGGCATTTCAGGAAATTTCAGAGCAAACTCTGAAATACCTTGAAAGCCCCTCAAACCTCGTGCAACGCCCTTTAAAGGCTCCTGAAATCCCCTAAAGCCCCTTGGAACGCCCCTGAAACCCACTTAATACTATTGAATACCCCAGAATTCCTCGTAATCCCATGAAAACACCAAAAAATCTTGACAGAACACTCTTGAAAGGCTCCTCAAATCCCCCGAAACAACCCTTTAAAACGAAGGTTTAAGATATTTTTTTTCTTCAACTTATGGGAGAAATGCAAAAAAGCATGTTTTCCCAATGCCACAAAAGTTCAGCTTATTGGAGAGGAAAAAAAATGTTTTCCCATACTAAATCCCATACAAATTCAATCGTTATGCGGAATACGGGGATGCAACCAATCGCTCCAAAATTTTTCACAGTTATTTTAGACGCTAGAAGAAATTGAAAAAGCTTTGTTCCAAAAAATCGACCATGTCGACCAAGTCTAATTGATACTCATATCCAAGAAATGAAATTAGACTTTTCAGAAATTTTCAGGATTTTCTCAAATGATATTGTATCTATATTATTTCTAATGATTCACATACAACACGTTTGACTCAGTTGAAAAATGTTTTAAATCATTTGAAATCACAAAAAATCTCATTGTCACAGCTAAAAAATCTTCAAGATAGTGTTTAAAATTTCTTGTTACATATTAGCACCAAATTTTGCTTTATCTTTAGTAACAAAAACGTTTTCTTTTTTATCTTTTCAGGTATGTTTTATATCATATATGCGAGTGATAGAGCTCCCCATAAATTGATAACTATATTACACAACTGTTGTTAGTTTTTTTTTATTGTATTTTCCATCGCACTTCAAACTTATTCATGAAGCAAAAAAGCAAACCATTCAACGCAACTTGGTTCCTTTCGTTTTCCACTACGGGCATCATCATTCCAACCACTCGCACCAATCGCGATCAACATTATCTCTCTTACAGTACATTAATTTTACCGAATTTCCCGACCAATCGGTCCACCTACCGTATCTTTCAACACTTGTCGTCCATTTCCTGATCCACGATGCGGGGCTCCGACACGACGACTCGTTCAGCACACTCTCACGGCATAGTTCGTTACCCAACCAATACCCTCGCCATTTTCCCTCTATGATTTTCGGGTTTTCCTCTGAAGAAGCGAAACTTTGGCTGGCTGAAGGGGCTTTCATTTCCATGGAAGCACCCTCCGATCCGAGTGTCTCACCAAAACAGGGGTCGGCTAATTGTTTTCCTGAAGAATTGAACCCCGAGAGCACGCAGCCAAATCATCGTCGTTTCATCTTCGCAGATGAAAAATTTCAATTTAAACCCTCCACTGTTTGGTATGCAGACAGTGTGGCACTATACCACGCGGGCTCTCGTCGTAGCTAATATCGCAACGCATGGTGAATGACACATCCATCAGGAACAATAATAATTGTTGGTCCTCCGACGATGGCAGCGAATGGAGCTTGTACGCTTGTCACGATACCAACAACCACCGAGCTATTGCGATGCGATGGTGCAGATAAGCGGAAAAAGTGCAATCAACATGATGAACGTGCTCGGAAGGAAAAACTTTTAGTCCCGCGACCAACCGACCGCTGAAATAGATAGCTATCTTTGCGCTCGGTGGGTGGGTGAGCGAGGTGAGGACCGGCACAGTCAACCACTAACGGAACATTTCGTGACGCGTTTCCGGAATGGGGTTTATCCTTGTTTTTTTTTTGTCTTGGGCAGCCAGGGACAGAACTTTTTTTCTGCTTCGTGTGAAAATCGTTTGGGGTAATTTAAAACACATGACCATAAAGCACACACGCTGGTCGGTCGGTAATGTGGCCGGAAAATTGTAGTTTTATTACTTTAAATTTGCAAATATAGAGACACAGAGAAACATTGTTGTGCCGGATGATGTGTGGACCATACTGTCCAGTGGTGTCATCGAGGTTACTCCAAATTATTTACTCACTGTGAGTAACCAGCTCTTCATATAAACTTAAACTCCCAGTATGCCAATACGCTCCTTTAAAACAGTTTTCTTCGCAGTAATTTTTCTATTGTTTGCGTTTTTGATGAAAAATCTCCTTTGTGAATTTGGGAGCTTTTTTCCAAGACATTCCGTTAAAATCCATAGATTCCGTTAGAAACTTTTCGATACTCAGGAATTCAGAAAGCTTCAAGAATTCTGCCATGAATGTCTACAGATATCCAGAGTTTAATTTAGAAATTCCTCTAGAGGATAATCCAAAAACTTCTCAAAGAATTCCTCTAGAAGTATCCTAAGAAATTCTTCCATGGATTCTTTCAGAATTTCGTCCGGATTTTTTTTTCGAACATCATCCACGGAATCTTTAGAAAAATCTTCCATTGATTCCTTCAATAAATCAGAATTTCTTTAGAATTTTCTCCAAGGATAATTTTTAAAAAATCTGCAAAGATTCCTTCAAAAATTCTTCGAGGGTTACCTTTGAAATTTATTCTGAGATTCTTTCAGAAATTCCTGTAGAGATTGCTCCATATAATTTTCAATTCCTTCAACATTTGTTCCATGAATATTCCTGAAATTACTCCATAATACTTCAGGAATTCCTACATTTTCTTCAGAAATTTATCCTAATATCTCAGCTTCTAGACAAGATATTTTAAATCTTTTTTTAGAGAAATGACGCAAACAAATAGTACTATCAGATAAAACTTTCAAAATTGAAAATAAAAAATCGTGCATGTATTTTTTTCTCAAATTTGGATGAAAAACTCTCAAAAAATAGTTTTTTTATCAACATAAAAACGGTTCTGCCGTCAATATAAATACAATATTTGAACAACTTATCCCCTTCAAGAATGCCTAGAGGTCCATAGAAAAATACAAAAATATTGAAAAAAATCAGAAAATGAAAAAATATTACGAAATAATGATTTTTTTGGGACTTTTCATGAAAAAAGGCCATTTTTCAAAAATCTCCCTAGCGGAACCTCTAAATGATTTTTTAGAAAATCGAAATGTTCTACAAAAATGCTTCAAATATGCATATCTATCAATTGAGGGTTGAGCAGCTTAACTTTTCGAACATCGATTTTTTTTGGGACAGTCCAATTAACAATTTCTATAGAATTTTAACAGAATTTCAACTAGAGATTTCTTCGGAAGTTGCTTCCTGGAGTTCTTCCAAATATGCTGCCACAGATATTTTTTCTTAGATTTCCTCATTGAATTCTAAAGAAATATACTCCTTCAGTATTTTAGGGATTTCATCAGGAAATTCTGCAAGCGATGTCGTTAAAATAATTCCACGTTTTATTGTTCAGAAATTTCTTTGAAAAAATCCTGCACGGGTTCCTCCGCAAGTTCTTCCAAGAGTTCATCTAGGAATTCCTTAACGAATTCTTCCAGGGATTTCCGTAGAAATACCTCCTGGAATTTCTTCGGAAATTCCTCCAGGAATTCATTCAGTATTTCCACCAGAGTTTCACAAAGAATTACCGAAAAAAAAATTTTGGAGAAGATCCTGCAAATACCGTGGGAGATTTTGAAAACAAGTTCTTGCTAAATTCTGTAAGACTTTCTTGGTCAAAATTTCTGGAGCATTTCTGAAGCATCTCTTGGTCGGGTGAATAGAGGAGTACCTGAAGGAACTCCTTGATAAATTTTTGAAAGAATTCTGGAAGAATTCCTGGAGAAATCTCTTGAGATATTTCTGGTAGAGTTTCTGGGAAAATCTCTACAGGGATTTCTGAAAGACATTGAAACGACCACGTCTAGCTTCAACCCTGATCTTCGACTAACATCTAGGAAGGCATTCACTCTCTCTCACGATGAGATGGAATCGACGGAGACCGATAGCGCACTGAACCATCCAGATGGGACTGCAGAATAATCAGTGTTAAATGATTATGATGTTGGATGATAGATTGTTAGGAAGTCTTGTTAATCGTTAATTAATAAAAAAAAGTTTATCGTTATTTTCCGGAGTGTTACAACATTCTTGAGAAATTTATGAAGGAATTTCTGAAGAAACTCTAATAGAAACCCTGGTATAGTTTCTGGAGGAATCCTGAGATAATTTCTAGAGAAATTTCCAAATGATCATAAAAAATTTCTGAAAGAATTCCTGAAGAAAGACATGAACTAATTCTAAAATGAATTTATGACGCGATTCCCGGAGGAATAATTGGAGAAAATTCTAGAAAAATCCCTAAATGAACATCTAGAAGGTAATTCCGAATGAACAACTGAAGAAATACTTGAAACAATTATGAAGAATACAAATTTCAGAAAAAAAAACCTGGAGAAATTTCTTAATTTATGAAGAAGTCTCTGAAGGAATTCCTGCAGGAATTACAGAAGGAGTCTCTGAACTCCGATGCAGAAAAATATGGGGGAACTCTAGCTTGTATCTGTAGAAAATTTCATGCTTTTAAATTTCTTGAGAAACTCACAAAAAAGTTCTATTGAACATTCGTGAAGGAATTGCGGAAAAAATCCTTGAGGAATTTCACTTTTAAGGATTCTTCATGTTTTTGGAAACGATTTTTTCCCGTGTGGCACTATTGTTGTCATGAGCCATGCGTCGTAAATCTCACGTTCTGGACCGCTTTGTATACTTCAAAATTAATCCGGAAATGCTAAGGTTTTATCTAGAAAACAATTTAGTTCAGGAATCATTCACTGTGGTCACGAGGTGCTAGTGTTATTAGTAGCCAAGGATCGGTATATTCGCCTCACTCCATTCATATTCATTCCTCTTAGGCCAGTAGTACACAGGGTCAAATATTTGACAAGGAAAGAACTCAAGAAACAACATCAGTTTGACACTAATGAAAATTCGATCGAGTCAAACAAGATGTTTGAGCATTGGTTTCTTTTTGGACAAATATTTGACCCTGTGTACTAGCAGCTTTAGTTGAAGCGAATCGAGAAAGACGCAGCAAACGGATTGTCGTGATCAAACACGCAACCCCATCACCAGTAAAAAGCGATGCGCAAGTTGTTTGACATGGATATTCTTTGCCGTTCGTCGTAGTTTGGATCGCAAGCGTCTGTCATAAGCGGCAAAATAACAAATATCATAACAAAATAATGTTCCTGGAAGATTTATTCAATAACATGTTTTGTTAGATCAATTAGGCTGATACAAATTTATTTTTGACTTTTTGTCCCCCCCCCCTTCAAAAATTTTTGACTGGATTTTGCATTTTGAGGGGGCAGATAAAAAAAATATTTATCAAAGTTTTTGGCTTTGGTGGAAATTCTTTAACAAATCCGATGAGTTTTTAATATTTTTCAAATTAAATGCTTTATTATTTTTATCCCCCCCCCCTTGACCCGCCAAGAGTGGTGTGACAAAAAGTGAAATAAATATTTGTAACGGCCTTACAACCTAATAACAGGACATTTGTAAACTTGTTATTGTTGTGTTATTGTTCATCACATATTTGTACATTCTCTGTAGTAGAATAATGACTAAACTTGTTCTACAACAAAATGTGTTATTGAAATGCTATCTTGTGGATATATCTCAATAAGTTGAACATAACAAAATAAGATTGCCCAACAAAACGTGTTATTGAAATGGTATGTTTTGATAAGTTAACAGTAACAAATTAGGATATAAAAACAGGCTATGTGATTATGTTGTTATGAATTTGCTATTCTCCTCTGCTCGGGCAACCGTTCGCTGCTGACTGTCTTCGAATGTGGAAGAAGATTAAATGTCGAAATCAGGAGCACTGTTAGTAGTTGTATATCTCGCATTCTGGATCACTGAGAAGATACCTTACTCCGTCAAAGTTGCTCAGAAGAAAGTTTTCTAGTAAAAAGCAATTTAGTTCGAAATTCATTCACTGCATGTCTCCAGTGCTGTAATGACCTGCCTATTCAGTTAGGGCATCATATATCTAACGATCTGGACCGCTAAGAATGATACTGTCTTTGACAAAGTTGCAAGGAAGGATGAAGAATCGAGATTCTCTCGCTACTGCGATGCTACTACTGTGAGGCTACTGCTGCATGAGCTTCCAATTTGGCCTAAGCGTGGAATATCTCGCGTTCTGAACCACTTCGAAGCATACTCTCCTTGGAAAAGTTGCTAAGAAAAGCGTGCCATTAGTGATCTAAGCAATTTCCAGTTTAGTATAAATGTCACATATCCTGCATTCTGGATTTCTTGAAATAATACTGTCTTCGGTGAAGTTTCTGGGAGGAATGAAAACTTTCTTTCTTGAAGAACGAGGTTTGTTCACAATATTGCTTTGGTGTTGTAATGAGCTACGCGTTTGGTCTAAGCATCGTATATCGCACATTCTGGACCATCCCGGGTAGACGAGAATAGCTAAATCATATCTCAAATCCAACACTTTTTGCTGTCATAGCTCGATGTGATTTTGATGAGTTTTTCAAAAATCTAATGAATATCGCACGAATAACTCAAAGTGATATGATATCAGTTTTTGTTCTTGTCGAAACAGCTGAAAATTGCTACATAAGAACAAGTATAGCTTTTCTGGACGAAATGGAACACATACACCCATAGAGATAGCTCAATGTTAGTGAAATGCCATGTGCCCCTTTCGGAGCTGTGGAAATGAAGAACCGCAAGCTCTTATTCCCATGTTATTTACAACAGCGAGCCACAGTTGTGTGTTAAGCATCGCCGCCTGTGAATCCTAAGGTCGTAGGTTCGATGCTGGATGTTGGCATTTTTTCAATTTTTTTTTCTAGAAAAAGTGACAAATCTTGGCTGCTATTGGTTTGATCTTGTAATATCTTAACGAGCTATTATTAAGTAGTTCACCATAACAAATGTTGCTATTATTTCTGTTCTTTTACCTCTTATATCAATCAAACCAATATCAGTTTTTGCTCTTCAGCAATTCAATCAATCATAACTGAATATGCTATTCATCAGATTTTTCCACCTACTCGGGATGTCAAAGGACAGTGGCTTCAGAAGAGTTGGGCAAAATAATAGAAGCTTTCGATTTTTTATGGTAGTTTTATAAAGTTCCTTTGGATTTTTTTTAACAATTACTTTGAAATCTGCTTCGGCATTTCTTTTGGCAATTGCTTCAGCTTTTTCCTTGGAGGACCATTCTGCATTTCATTCGAGAACTCATACAGATTCTTTTGATTTGATTTTCTATTTCTTTGCCTAGTATTTTGAAAAATTATCAGGATATTCCTTTGATATTCCTTACTATTTTAGAAACTTCTTCTAAATTAGAGGAGCCTCGTGGCCGTGTGGTTAGCGTCACCAAGCGTATAATGAGATGAGGGTTCGATTCCCGCTCCGAGTGATGAAACTTTTCACAACGAAATATTTCTTCCTCGTATCCACTCGTGCTTGTAATGTGTGTCGTGTCCGTTGTCTAGTGTTAAGTTTCGTTCAGTCTGTACAGCCTCTGGCTGAAGACGGTGTCCGTGTCTGTTTTTTAAATTGATTCAGGAATTCTTCTGGCAACTCTTATAGAATTCTCGCTGCCAGTTCTTCATTTGAGTATTTGTAATTTCGTTCAATACATATTTACTAGTGTGGGTCATCGGAACCGTTTTCCCAGATCAAAGCTTTTTTGGTTCCGTTTCGGGTCCTGTATATCTGTGCAAAATTTGAGCACGATCGGTTGCGTCTACACTTTGCGCATTGCAATTGAAATTTGTATGGGATTTTGTATGGGAAAACATACTTTTTTTGCATTTTAGCCATAAGTTGAAAAAGTTTGTCTGAATCTTTTAAACATATACTGTAAAATTATAGCCTAGGATGTTCCGAAAAACTTTGTCGAAGATCGCAAAGCGATCCGTTGCTTGTGAAGTAGTTATAACCAACGAACCGCATGCATGTGTTTATGTTTTAACATGTAAAGGAATAACAATAGCAACAAAATCATGCTGTTGCACCAAGCAATGCCAACGCTACAACTTTTTTCATAAGCATCAGATCACTTCGCGGTCTTCGACAAAGTTTTTCAGGATACCCTAGGCTATGTTTTCACTTTATCGGTTACACGGTTTTAGAAAAATTCGAGCTTGTTATGAGAAAAATTCAAAAAAGTGTATTTTCCCATGTAAACCCTCATACAAACTTCAAACGCTATGCGCAAAACGTAGACATAACCGATCGTTCCCAAATTTTGCACACTTATTTGGTTCCTGAAATGGGATCAAAAAAGCTTTGATCTGATGGGATACCATTGAATTTTTTATTTTTCCATATAAACGATGACACACTCTAATATTTACTTTGTGTTACCGTTCAGCAATTAAAATTCCTTTCAGAATTTATTTGACAATTACTTTCATAATTTCTTCAGGCTTTTTTATTGATTTCTTTCTGCAATTTCATCAGCAAATTCATTGTGTAATTATCTGACAATTCCTTAAGTAATTTCTTTGTAAATTACACAAGGAATTCTATTGGAATTGATCGGGCTATTTCTTGCCTTTTTTATGCAATTTCTTTTTAAATTCTTTCTGAAGTGCCTTTGCCAACTTATTCGTTTTTTTTTTGAAATTTCAAACTCTTCTGGATACTTATTAGGAAATTTCTTCAACCCTCCTGAGATGTTAAGCTAGGCGCACCAGGATGGCGTAAGCGCAAGTTCAGCGAGCCTATCTGGGTCATATTGACCCCAAAATCCTACTGGGGCTCGACAATTTATTTGGAATTGCTTTGTGATTTTTTATCGGAAAATTCTCTGGTAAAAACCTTTTTTTTAGAAATTGTTACCGAGAAATTTCCAAAAGAGTTACCGAACCAAACTCCAAGGCAATTGCCGAAATAGTTTAAAAATGTCCAAAAAAACAAAACAGTTACCTTATGGGAATTTTTGGATCAATTTGATTGGATTCCATTAAAAGTAATTCGAAAGATTTTCACAGAGTATCTCACAGAAAATTCACCGAGTCAGTTTCCAAAAGAAATGCGAATGAATTATCCAATCAATTCCTATATGAGTTAGCATAGAAATTCCCAAGAGAGTATTAGAAAATTTCCAAAATAATTATAGGTCGGACTCGTAATCTTCCTATTTGGACATTTGTCCCACTAAGACGACGTGAGACATCGTAGAGGAAATGAATGTCGCCGATATTTGCGGCTTTCTCGCTTACTTCGGCTAGGGAGTCCGCTTACGCTCTTTTGTCCCGAATAGCGCTGACGGGCTACGGCTTTGGCTCCTCGTGTTTTCGCTCGCTCTATCGCGGCTTTGGCATTCTATCTCTCCTCTATCTTCTTCCAGGTGTCATCTGTGATTTCTTTCTTTCTATTGGTACGTAGCTTACAGTATTATTCGCACAGGTGGCAATGAAGGTGTTATTGGTGTCACTTCATTGATCTTCTACGCTTCCCCCTCCCGGAATATCCCCAGCGTGGTCTTCCAGCTCCTCGACGAAGGACTTTTTTATCGCAACGTTTTCCAGTTGTCTGATTTTCTCCTCCTGTCGATGGATTTTCGCAATGACCAGCTGAATGTTGCCGATTGCAATTCATTTTCTAAATTACTATTTAATTCTACTACATTTACAATTGTTGAGAGGAGAGCATCTTAAATAAGAAATACATGGACTAACTCTCAGTCTAGAGAAATTTTCCAAATTTTAACCCGATCTTCTTGTACCAATCTTTGAGAATCACGACCGTAAATAAAAAAAGCGCTTTCAAAAACGCAACAATTTTGCGCAACAAACACTCGTTCGGGGGACAGTCATTCAAAGAAGTCCCCTGCCACCCACCCATCAGGCAGCCATCCAGAAAGTCTCGCAACGTACAACAGGAACCACACTCAATCACCCACAACCACCCGGACTACCCATCAGGGCACATAGGTGCTTGTCAGCGTTGTCGCTGCCGTGGAACCGGGTGCTGTTAAATCATCCGGAACGATCTGCGACCGGCCATCTTCCTGGCATACGTTGTTACATACAAAGATACGACTACTGCGTCGCCGTTCAACGTCCACAACGGGCACCATGCTCGGGGACGGAGGTATGGTAACATTTTGGAAGACGGTTGGCGGGCGGAGAAGTCACACATCCGGAAATATAATTTATGAAGTTGAAATTTTTAGATTCGGGAGTGCAGAGTTGATCTTGTCATTAACATAAGTTCGATTGCCCAGTTCGGGGGCCGGCTTGGTTCGCTGTTGCCCTTGTGATATGTCCATTTTTCAAACAATGTGGTATGGGATGGGGCTACTCGTCATCTGTTACGGAGTGCTCCGCCGTCGTCGGTTCCGGGTGGTTGAAGATTGACGGTTCGTTCATACATATGTGGACGACCTGTTTGTTTCTGATGTGGCTTTATGATTTATTTTGGTACGCTTGATCAAATTTAATGTTTGCGAGTTGTTGCATGTCAGAAGCAGAAACTTTAATACAGAATGTTATTTCTGACATACTTTTTGGAAGTTTGTTCGATCATCAGATTGAAGACGCGGTAGAACCTCTCCCCTAGTTCCTTTTGCTATATCCTTTCATTTGGTGGAAATATTCAGCTCAAGCTACTTTTTGAACCTCTATAAGGCCAGGTTTTGAAAACCGCCATTAAACTTTATACCTTTTACATATTTTGGTTTCATGATGCTTTAAAGAATCTCTTCTATTCTATTTGATTGAAAAATGTTCGAATGATTGTAATCAGTGTCAGTTATCCACTCCAGATTACAAGCGGAGGTCGAAATACATGTATCTGTCAAATAATAAGCATTAGAGAGCGGCAAGGATGGGAACACTCACTTGCGAAGAGTTACACTCACTTGCTATTTTCTCAGCTCAGAAGCGTGCAATCAAGAAACAATGTATGGACGACTTTTGCCTTTTGGTTTTGTCTAAAAGTTTGCCGAACAGAGTAGAGGTCGCACACGCATATCGAAGTCGTGAGGGAGCTGTGAAGGCAACTCTCTACAAGGTGAATGTAAATTACACTCAGCTCGTGGAGAGTCGCTTTCACAGCTCTGTTACGACTTTGGTGTGCTTGTGCGGCTACTAGTCTGTTCGGCAAACTTTTATACAAAACCACAAGGCAAAAGTCATCCATACATTGTTTCTTGATAGCACGCTTCTGAGCAGAGAAAATATCAAGTGAGTGTAACTCTTCGCAAGTGAGTGTTCCCATCCCTGGAGAGCAGAATTAAAAGGTACAAAACTGGTTACACCTAGGATTACACTCATATGGAAAGGGGATGCTGGTTAGAAGGTTCGAAAAGTCGGTACAAGATGGAAAATGTTACTTGAGAGGAGGTTGCAGATGTATTCCAGGTGGTTTCAGGGGGGTCACGGGGTGTTACAAGGAGATTTCATGTGTTCTAGGGGTTTTCAGCGACGTTCTATGGGGGTTCAGGGGCGTTTCATTGAATTCCGGGGGTTTCAGGGACGTTCCATGGATCTTCTACAAGATTTCAGGGGTTTTTAGGAGTGTGCAGTCTTGTTAACGATCACAGTCTTTGACACCTTTTCGTCGATATTCGGCTGCCTTTGTCTCCAACATTCGCAACACAAGCGATCAAACTACTGTACTGAACAAAAATGTCGAATGAATGCGCTTGACCACGATTGCGTCTTCGGGAGATGGTTCGGTTTTTGTTATTCCTGTCTCTCCCATATAGAGAGCTGTTTTGGATAAATGTATGTGTCGTAATCGATTTATCACACACGAATAAACTAGTATTATATCAATCTTAATCAAAATTGACTGAAATCTTGCGAAAAGCTGGAATAAGACAAATGTCATCGTGTCAGACGACGTTGATTTGATCCACTTTGGTGTTTATTGATCTTCGTTCTGCCGCTCGTGTTGTGTGTGAGAGGTAGCGGTCGCGCTCGAATGAAACACAGCAAGCTGACACCCAACCGCGGCAACGAAACGAAGGTAGTGAAAAGTGTCGAATGTTTACAAGCCTGGGAGTGTGTTTCAGGAGGTTTCAGGGGCGTAGCTGGGTTGGTCAAGGGATCTTAACGCATTTCAGAGGCGTATTAGGTTGTTCCATGAGGCTTCAGGGCGTTTCTGGAGCGTCCCAGGTGTGTTCCAGGAGGTTTCAGGGGATTTTAGCGAGTTACGAGGATTTTTTAGGCTTTAACCCTCCTAAGATGTTAGCCTAGGCGCACCACGACAGCCTAGTGTACGCTTAGCGAGCCTGTCTGGGTCATATTGATCCCAACATCGTACTCACTGATGATATACTTTCATTGAATGAATATGCTTCGTAAAACCAGTTTCGTTAATTGAAAGCAATTTGCGTATGATGTACGGTCCATTCGTACCACCATGCTGAAACAATACAAATGGAGGTGTACCATGTACGAAATCACGAATTCAACAGACGATGAACTTGCTCATTCGTAGATTTTAGCTCCTGCTTTGTAGAATGAAACAAAATAAACAAACCATACGTAAAAAAAAAATTTCGCTTCGTAGAATACAACAAGGCTTTGCAGTCATCACTGATGATTGAGTGGATTGCAGAGAAAACAAATCAACCTGTTTTCATGTGCATATGATGGTGCGTGTGCGAGAAGAGAAAAGGAAGCACACTCTCAATTGGAAGTAATAGTTATTTATGAACAGAAACAGAGTGGAAAGCGTTCTAATTGTTTCCGAACGGTTTCAACAAGCGCCTACAGATGGGTGACTAGCACTGGTAGGTATCAATCAGAAGATACGTATTTCGAAGCTTGTGCAAACTAAACTAATATACGTGTGCTGTTTTTTTCTGTCTTTATGATCCATTAGTCTTGTAGAGGTTTTCAGAACCGTCATAAAACCTAATATCTGCTACATATTTTGGTCTCATAATGATTCTAAGAACCTATTATGTAGTCTATTTGATCCAATAGACCCTAGTCTATTTGACTAAAAAATGTTACTTGGGAGGAAGATTCCGGGGCGTTCCAGAGTTTTCCGAATCGTTCTATGGAGTTTCAGAATCATTCAATTTGGATTTTCTGCAGGATGGAGTATTTCGAGGGTTTTCAGGAATGTTTCAGTATGTTTTAGGGAGTTTCGGGAGGTTTCAGAGGTATTTTTTAAGACACTATCCTGTCTTCAACCAGAGGTTGCACAGGATAAGCAATCATTAACATTAGGCAATGGACAACACGGAACACCCAGTGGACGTTTGACGAAAAGTTTCCTCCGACTGGAGTGGGAACCGAACCCTCACTCAGAGGCACTCACAATACACCAGCTAAGAAGCCCACCAAGGGGTGGTCTAGGGGTCTCAGGACATTTCAGGAGCGTTCCAGGAATGTTCCAGGAGGTATTAATATAATTCAGCGTGCTGCAGGAGTTTTCAAAGGCGTTCCGAAACCACCTGAAACTACCTTGAAATCACGCTACAACCCCTTGAAAAGTCTTTGAACGCCTTGGCATGCCTTGAAACCCCCATTCAAATCTCTTGAAACTCTCTTAGAACGAATGTCTCACCCATTGGCGTAGCTAGCTTTTTCTTTTTTCTTACTCACTCTCCTGAACAAACACAAGAAAGAGCGGGATGCAAGAGGGGGCCTGTGCCCCTTCTTTCATTATTCTCTCTCTCGCGTTTGTTTACGAGAGCGAGTGAGAAAAAAGAAAAAGATGGCTACGCGAATGGTCTCACCTCTAAAACATTCTTAAAACCTCTCTGAGAGAATCCTGAAACCACCATAAACCACTTCAAGATCCGTCTAAAAGCCCCTGAAACCCTTCGAAGCGCCTTAAAATGCTTTGAAACCTCTCTGAAATTCCTTTGAAATTCTTCCCCTATTTGAAACCTCTTCGAAACATCTGAAAACCAGTTCCAATCGACCCCCTGCCCCCACCATTGAAACTGTCTTTAATCTTCTAAAACACCTTGAAATTCTTCTGAAAATCCCTGGAACCAAAGTAACATTTTTTAGTCTAATAAGGTTTTAGTCAACATTGGGATGCGCTATCCCAAGGAAGCATTCAACATTTGGATTACAGACATCGTCCAGTAAAAATGTTTTAATTTCTCTTGGAAAATGGAATTTAAGGGAATTCAAACTTGGTCAAATTTATGGGGAGTTGGGTAGGGGGGGGGACAAATACTGTGTCAATGATTCTTTGTATGCAAATTTTTAAAAATCCTCAAATATTGGGTGGGAGGGATACAAATCATACTTGCCATTCCTCTCCTTAGTTGGTGCCAATGATGGCAAGTGTAAATAATGATAATCTAGTTCTAGTTCTGGTTCTAGTTTCTGGTTGCTATTTTACGAAGATGTAGGCACAAAAACTATTCTTTGAGTATGAGGAACATGCTCAGGATTTATAAATGGTGACCAGAAAATCCAAGATGACAGACCACATGCAAGATAGTGCCTGCTTTGTCTGGGCTTGTCATGCTGTCGTGAGTCGAGTGAGAAATGGACAAATTGATGTTAAATTTGCGCAAAAGATACTCTTTCTCTCGATGAGACTTGAACTCACGACTTCTATTCACTATAGTGGCGCGTTATCACTAGACCACGAGAAGACTACATAACCTGAAAAAAAAATCTCGTTTTCTCGGTGAGACTTCTCATCTCCTCGCAGTCTAGTGGTAACGCGCCTACCTAGTGAATAGTAGTCGTGAGTTGAACTCTCACAGAGACAAATCATAAACCACACAGAAAGTGCCGAAGTATGTTAAGTTGTCACGATTGATGTGAACTGAAACTCATGAAACAAGTACATGTTTTATTGTATTAATTCTTAATTTACCGGCTGTTCGGGTTCGTTTGGAAGTTGACCATCAATGTTAACCGTTGTGTGTCCGACAAAAAAAACACCCTAAACAGGCCGACAAGGGTACCCGGGTACCCACAAATTGGAACGCGCATAATTTCGTTAACTTCCAACCGATTTTGAGTTTCTTGGCACCAATCGAATCAGTAACACATGTATTTACGGATAGTGAACGAAATTGACCATTTGGACCCGTATGGTTCCCGGGAAATCCGGATTTCTAGGGATATGTCCTGAAACAAGATAGTACCAGGGGATTTCAGCACACTTCCTACAATATGTACACGTATTTATTCGGAAATCACTCAGAATATTATTTCTAGCCACCTCACGGTTATCCGTTGGGTTTCCTATAAAGTGGCCCATTTGAGACAGACTCCCCGTGGGATTCCATGGGATCCCATGGTTCACCATGGAACCGTAAATGGCCATTTCTTGATTTCGGCAGAACCCCAGCAATATGGGTATCAAACTTCATGAAATTGCCTACGGATTGCATTTTTGACTACTTGAGGACTATCCGGTAATTTTACCTTGGAGTGGCCATTCCGGAACAGATTCCCCTGGGGAAGCGGATGTGGCCATTTAGTGATTTCGGTAGAGCCCCAGCAATATGGGTATCGCACTTCATGAAATTGCCTACGGATTGCATTTTTGACTACTTGAGGACTATCCGGTGATTTTACCATGTAGTGGCCATTCCGGAACAGATTCCCCGGGGGAAGCAGATGTGGTCATTTAGTGATTTCGGTAGAGCCCCAGCAATATGGGTATCAAACTCCATGAAATTGCCTACGGATTGCATTTTTGACTACTTGAGGACTATCCGGTAATTTTACCTTGGGGTGGCCATTCCGGAGCAGATTCCCCTGGGGAAGCGGATGTGGCCATTTAGTGATTTCGGTAGAACCCCAGCAATATGGGTATCAAACTTCATGAAATTTCCTACGGATTGCATTTTGGACTACTTGAGGATTATCCGGTAATTTTACCTTGAAGTGGCCATTCCGGAACAGATTCCCCTGGGGAAGCGGATGTGGTCATTTAGTGATTTCGGTAGAATCCCAGCAATATGGGTATAAAACTGCATGATATCACCTACGGATTGCATTTTTGACTACTTGAGGACTATCCGGTGATTTTACATTGGAGTGGCCATTCCGGAACAGGTTCCCCAGGGGAAGCGGATGTGATCATTTAGTGATTTCGGTAGAACCCCAGCAATATGGGTATCAAACTTCATGAAATTTCATACGGATTGCATTTTTGAATACTTGAGGATTATCCGGTAATTTTACATTGGAGTGACCATTCCGGAACAGATTCCCCTGGGGAAGCGGATGTGGCCATTTAGTGATTTCGGTAGAACCTCAGCAATATGGGTATCAAACTTTATGAAATTTCTTACGGATTGCATTTTTGACTACTTGAGGATTATCCGGTAATTTTACCTTGGAGTGACCATTCCGGAACAGATTCCCCTGGGGAAGCGGATGTGGCCATTTCTTGATTTCGGTAGAACCCCAGCAATATGGGTATCAAACTTCATGAAATTTCATACGGATTTCATTTTTGACTACTTGAGGATTATCCGGTAATTTTACCTTGGAGTGACCATTCCGGAACAGATTCCCCTGGGGAAGCGGATGTGGCCATTTAGTGATTTCGGTAGAACCCCAGCAATATGGGTATCAAACTTCATGAAATTTCATACGGATTTCATTTTTGACTACTTGAGGATTATCCGGTAATTTTACCTTGGAGTGACCATTCCGGAACAGATTCCCCTGGGGAAGCGGATGTGGCCATTTAGTGATTTCGGTAGAGCCCCAGCAATATGGGTATCGCACTTCATGAAATTGCCTACGGATTGCATTTTTGACTACTTGAGGACTATCCGGTGATTTTACCATGTAGTGGCCATTCCGGAACAGATTCCCCGGGGGAAGCAGATGTGGTCATTTAGTGATTTCGGTAGAGCCCCAGCAATATGGGTATCAAACTCCATGAAATTGCCTACGGATTGCATTTTTGACTACTTGAGGACTATCCGGTAATTTTACCTTGGGGTGGCCATTCCGGAGCAGATTCCCCTGGGGAAGCGGATGTGGCCATTTAGTGATTTCGGTAGAACCCCAGCAATATGGGTATCAAACTTCATGAAATTTCCTACGGATTGCATTTTGGACTACTTGAGGATTATCCGGTAATTTTACCTTGAAGTGGCCATTCCGGAACAGATTCCCCTGGGGAAGCGGATGTGGTCATTTAGTGATTTCGGTAGAATCCCAGCAATATGGGTATAAAACTGCATGATATCACCTACGGATTGCATTTTTGACTACTTGAGGACTATCCGGTGATTTTACATTGGAGTGGCCATTCCGGAACAGGTTCCCCAGGGGAAGCGGATGTGATCATTTAGTGATTTCGGTAGAACCCCAGCAATATGGGTATCAAACTTCATGAAATTTCATACGGATTGCATTTTTGAATACTTGAGGATTATCCGGTAATTTTACATTGGAGTGACCATTCCGGAACAGATTCCCCTGGGGAAGCGGATGTGGCCATTTAGTGATTTCGGTAGAACCTCAGCAATATGGGTATCAAACTTTATGAAATTTCTTACGGATTGCATTTTTGACTACTTGAGGATTATCCGGTAATTTTACCTTGGAGTGACCATTCCGGAACAGATTCCCCTGGGGAAGCGGATGTGGCCATTTAGTGATTTCGGTAGAACCCCAGCAATATGGGTATCAAACTTCATGAAATTTCATACGGATTTCATTTTTGACTACTTGAGGATTATCCGGTAATTTTACCTTGGAGTGACCATTCCGGAACAGATTCCCCTGGGGAAGCGGATGTGGCCATTTAGTGATTTCGGTAGAACCCCAGCAATATGGGTATCAAACTTCATGAAATTGCCTACGGATTGCATTTTTGACTACTTGAGGACTATCCGGTAATTTTACCTTGGAGTGGCCATTCCGGAACAGATTCCCCTGGGGAAGCGGATGTGGCCATTTAGTGATTTCGGTAGAGCCCCAGCAATATGGGTATCGCACTTCATGAAATTGCCTACGGATTGCATTTTTGACTACTTGAGGACTATCCGGTGATTTTACCATGTAGTGGCCATTCCGGAACAGATTCCCCGGGGGAAGCGGATGTGATCATTTAGTGATTTCGGTAGAACCCCAGCAATATGGGTATCAAACTTCATGAAATTTCATACGGATTGCATTTTTGAATACTTGAGGATTATCCGGTAATTTTACATTGGAGTGACCATTCCGGAACAGATTCCCCTGGGGAAGCGGATGTGGCCATTTAGTGATTTCGGTAGAACCTCAGCAATATGGGTATCAAACTTTATGAAATTTCTTACGGATTGCATTTTTGACTACTTGAGGATTATCCGGTAATTTTACCTTGGAGTGACCATTCCGGAACAGATTCCCCTGGGGAAGCGGATGTGGCCATTTAGTGATTTCGGTAGAACCCCAGCAATATGGGTATCAAACTTCATGAAATTTCATACGGATTTCATTTTTGACTACTTGAGGATTATCCGGTAATTTTACCTTGGAGTGACCATTCCGGAACAGATTCCCCTGGGGAAGCGGATGTGGCCATTTAGTGATTTCGGTAGAACCCCAGCAATATGGGTATCAAACTTCATGAAATTGCCTACGGATTGCATTTTTGACTACTTGAGGACTATCCGGTAATTTTACCTTGGAGTGGCCATTCCGGAACAGATTCCCCTGGGGAAGCGGATGTGGCCATTTAGTGATTTCGGTAGAGCCCCAGCAATATGGGTATCGCACTTCATGAAATTGCCTACGGATTGCATTTTTGACTACTTGAGGACTATCCGGTGATTTTACCATGTAGTGGCCATTCCGGAACAGATTCCCCGGGGGAAGCAGATGTGGTCATTTAGTGATTTCGGTAGAGCCCCAGCAATATGGGTATCAAACTCCATGAAATTGCCTACGGATTGCATTTTTGACTACTTGAGGACTATCCGGTAATTTTACCTTGGAGTGGCCATTCCGGAGCAGATTCCCCTGGGGAAGCGGATGTGGCCATTTAGTGATTTCGGTAGAACCCCAGCAATATGGGTATCAAACTTCATGAAATTTCCTACGGATTGCATTTTGGACTACTTGAGGATTATCCGGTAATTTTACCTTGAAGTGGCTATTCCGGAACAGATTCCCCTGGGGAAGCGGATGTGGTCATTTAGTGATTTCGGTAGAATCCCAGCAATATGGGTATAAAACTGCATGATATCACCTACGGATTGCATTTTTGACTACTTGAGGACTATCCGGTGATTTTACATTGGAGTGGCCATTCCGGAACAGGTTCCCCAGGGGAAGCGGATGTGATCATTTAGTGATTTCGGTAGAACCCCAGCAATATGGGTATCAAACTTCATGAAATTTCATACGGATTGCATTTTTGAATACTTGAGGATTATCCGGTAATTTTACATTGGAGTGACCATTCCGGAACAGATTCCCCTGGGGAAGCGGATGTGGCCATTTAGTGATTTCGGTAGAACCTCAGCAATATGGGTATCAAACTTTATGAAATTTCTTACGGATTGCATTTTTGACTACTTGAGGATTATCCGGTAATTTTACCTTGGAGTGACCATTCCGGAACAGATTCCCCTGGGGAAGCGGATGTGGCCATTTCTTGATTTCGGTAGAACCCCAGCAATATGGGTATCAAACTTCATGAAATTTCATACGGATTTCATTTTTGACTACTTGAGGATTATCCGGTAATTTTACCTTGGAGTGACCATTCCGGAACAGATTCCCCTGGGGAAGCGGATGTGGCCATTTAGTGATTTCGGTAGAACCCCAGCAATATGGGTATCAAACTGCATGAAATTTCCTACGGATTGCATTTTTGAATACTTGAGGATTATCCGGTAATTTTACCTTGGAGTGACCATTCCGGAACAGATTCCCCTGGGGAAGCGGATGTGGCCATTTAGTGATTTCGGTAGAACCCCAGCAATATGGGTATCAAACTTCATGAAACTGCCTACGGATTGCATTTTTGACTACTTGAGGACTATCCGGTGATTCTACATTGGAGTGGCCATTCCGGAACAGGTTCCCCAGGGGAAGCGGATGTGACCATTTAGTGATTTCGGTAGAACCCTAGCAATATGGGTATCAAACTTCATGATATTGCCTACGGATTGCATTTTTGACTACTTGAGGACTATCCGGTAATTTTACTTTGGAGTGACCATTCCGGAACAGATTTCCCAGGGGAAGCGGATGTGACCATTTAGTGATTTCGGTTGAACCCCAGCAATATGGGGTCAAGCTTCATGAAATTACCTAAGGATAGCATTTGTGACTATTCGATGATTCTCCTGTGATTCTACCTTGGAGTGGCCATTCCAGGACAGGTTCACCGGAGGAACGAATGTGACCATTTAGTGATTTCGGTAGAACCCCAGCAATATGGGTATCAAACTTCATGAGGACTATCCGGTGATTTTACCTTGGAGTGGCCGTTCCGAGACAGGTTCCTCGGGGAAGCAAATGAGGCTATTTAGTGGTTTCGGTAGAACCCCAGCAATATGGGTATAAAACTTCATGAAATTACCTACGAAAAGCATTTTCGACTTTTTGAAGACCTTCCGGTGATGTAGAGATTGGTATTGTCATTCTAAAATATGTTCGCCAAGGGAGCAGATGTGGTAAAATTCAGATATTGGCGGAACCCCATCAATTTCGGCATCAAACATCCATCGGAGAACATTCCTCACTTTTTGAGGAAATCCGGTGATCTTACCGTAGGGTGGCCATTCAGAGGAAGTTTCCGTGGGGAGCGGGTGTGACCATGTTTTGAATTTGGTAGAACTCCAGCAATATTGGTGTCAAACTTCATGAAATTACAAATGGAATCCATGTCTGACTATTTGAGGACTATCCGATAAGGTTACTCTGAGATGGCCATTTTGGAACAGGTTCCTCAAAGAAGAAGATGTGGTCACATACAGATTGGCAGAACCCTTTCAGTATTAGTATGTATCATACTACTTGAAATAACCTTCGGAGAGCTCTTTTGACTGTTTTGATACTATCTAGCGATAGGGTATCTAAGGTGGTTATTCTGAAACAGGTATTTATGATGATTGCTTTCCGTAGGTAGTAGGGAACCTGTTCCAGAGAGGCCACCCTAATCCCAACAACACCAGATGGTACTAAAAAAGTCAAAAATGCATTCACTAGGTAATTTCATGTAGTTTGATACCGATATTGCCGAGGTTCTACCTAAATCACTAAATGACCACTTTCGCTCCCTCGGGGAACCTGTTATGAAATGGCCATTCTAAGGTAAAATCAAAAGAAAGTCATCCAATAGTCAAAAATGCTTTCAATAGCTAATTTCATGAAGTTTCATATCCATATTGCTGGCGTTCCGCAAAAATAATTAAATGGCCACATCCGTTCCCCTGAGGAACCTGTTCCGGAATGGCCAGTCCAACCTCTACCAATCTCAAAAAGTAAAAATAAACTTTCCGTAGGTAATTTGATAATGTCTGGTGCCTATATTGCTAAGGTTCTGCTGAAATGCCCCCGGGGGAACCTGTTCCAGAATGGCCACCCCAATCCTAACATCACCGGCCAGTCCTCAAATTGACAAAAGTGCTTTCCGTAGGCAACTTCATAAAGTTTGATGCCCATTTTGCTGGCGATCTACCTAAATCAGCAAATGGCCACATCCGCTTCCCCAGTGGACCCTGTTCCAAAACGGCCACCCCAACCACAACATTACCGGATGTTCCTCAAAATGTCAAAAATACATTCCCTAGGCCAAAGCTTCCCGACCTTCGTTTCGCAACCTCCCAACCGCTTGCGGCCACGCTTAGATTATTCTGCGAAAAGGGGGATGACCATAGATTGGTCGCGAGAGCCAAGTTTGGGAAACTATGCCCTAGGTAATTTCATGGAGTTTTATACCCACATTGCTGGGGTTCTACCGAAATCACTAAATGGCCACATTTGCATCCCCGGGAAACCTGTCCAGGAATGGCCACTCCAAGGTAAAATCACCGGATAGTCCTCAAGTAGTCCAAAATGCTTTCCGTAGGTAGTTTCATGAAGCTTGACCCAATATTGCTGGGGTTCTACTGAAATCACTAAATGAACACATCTGCTTCCCCCGGGGAACCTGTTCTGGAATGGTCACTCCAAGGTAAAATCACCGGATAGTCCTCAAGTAGTCAAAAATGCAATCCGTAGACAATTTCATGAAGTTTGATATCCATATTGCTGGGGTTCTACCGAAATCACTAAATGGCCACATCCGTTCCCCCGGTGAACCTGTCCCGGAATGGCCACTCCAAGGTAGAATCACAGGAGAATCATCGAATAGTCACAAATGCTTTCCGTAGGCAATTTCATGAAGTTCGATATCCATATTGCTGGGGTTCTACCGAAATCACTAAATGGCCACATCCGCTTCCCCAGGGGAATCTGTTCCGGAATGGCCACTCCAAGGTAAAATTACCAGGTAGTCTCAAGTTGTCAAAAATGCAATCCGTAGGCAATTTCATGAAGTTCGATATCCATATTGCTGGGGTTCTACCGAAATCACTAAATGGCCACATCCGCTTCCTCAGGGGAATCTGATCCGAAATGGCCACTCTAAGGTAAAATTACCAAATAGTCCTCAAGTAGTCAAAAATGCAATCCGTAGGCAATTTCATGAAGTTTGATACCCATATTGCTGGGGTTCTACCGAAATCACTAAATGGCCACATCCGCTTCCCCCGGGGAATCTGTTCCGGAATGGCCACTACATGGTTAAATCACCGGATAGTGCTCAAGTAGTCAAAAATGCAATCCGTAGGCAATTTCATGAAGTTTGATACCCATATTGCTGGGGTTCTACCGAAATCAAGAAATGGCCATTTACGGTTCCATGGTGAACCACGGGAACCCATGGAATCCCACGGGGAGTCTGTCTCAAATGGGCCACTTTATAGGAAACCCAACGGATAACCTAAGGTGGCTAGAAATAATATTCTGAGTGATTCCCGAATAAATACATGTTCATATTGTAGGAAGTGTGCTGAAATCCCCTGGTACTATCTTGTTTCAGGACATATCCCTAGAAATCCGGATTTCCCGGGAACCGTGCGGGTCCAAATGGTCAATTTCGTTCACAATCCGTAAATACATGAGTTACTGAATCGATTGGTGCCAAGAAATTTAAAATCGGTTGAAAATTAACAGAATTATGCGCATTTCAATTTGCGGGTACCCGGGTACCCTTGTCGGCCTGTTTAAGGGTAAAAAAATTCAAAGGCCCCTCCCCGCGCTCCCCCTCGCCAACTCAGACTTTTTTTCCACTTGGTAACTACATGTCCCCATTTTATGAGATGTCACCGAGTTTCAGATCTCTACTATGAAGAAAACATATATTTTTCGACAAATGAACTTCAAAAAGGTACCCGGGTACCCTGTTGGCCACATAAGGGTTAACTTCTTTTCCCGATCAGCCTAGATAGCTGTGTAGTGTCGGTAGCGGTTGTCTCAATTGGCTAAGAATAACACTACGGACCGCCTGATCCAGTGGTAAGAGTCCACTAAACAGGTGACCCCTAATTCATGGTGTTATGCGGCTCTATGCTTACCGTGCCAAAGAATGAATGGTTAGGGGGGTCTAATAAAAACCTAACCACAAACGGAGCCTGTGGAGAATTAGGGCGTCCTCCACAGTATTACGCCCTTACTGCACTAACCGGAGCAATGGTGCAGTGGACCATGAGTTTCTCCGAGATAATCAGTTGCCCTTCTTAAGTCTCAAATTTGAGGCTAAATAAGGGCGGGGTTATTCAAATGTTGTTAATTAGCTTACATTACTGCCTATATGGGTTCGCTTAATGCGTTTTCGCCATTGGCGTTTTTCAATTGACCACGATTTGGTTCGTCGTTGATGTTACCTTTTTGTGCTGTGATTGTGAAGAGTGTAATCCTGTCTAGTTTGGGTAGTGGCTACGGCAAGGAAACCTCAGATCAATTTTCAGCGTAAAAAGCGTATGTAGCCCAAGTGGATCTACTTCAAAAAGTTCATTTTCGTAGGGTAACTTCTGTTTAGATTACCTTGTGAACCCAGCTTTGCTTTTTTCATTATAGATGAACTGTCGTGCCTCGAGCATGCTCTATTTTAGAATAACGTTAACAGTATGTTTCAACCTTTCCGTATGGATGCCTTCAAGCAAGCTCTTGTTTTCAGCATCTTTTCGCTGACATTTGGCATCTGAAGTAGCTCAAACATTGATTTGAGATGCTTCAGTTTGATGAAATACTTAGGTAGTACAGTTCATGGTTAACTTAACATAGAATTGCACCTAACCCAACTCTGTATGAGCAGAATTTGTCATGAGTTGACTGATTGGTATGTGTCAGATGAGGACGCTCCATTTGACCTTTTTGCACTTTGGAGTGTTCCTTCGCAAGCTTTGCGTATTCAGGCGTCCCTGCTCAACAAGCTAGGGAACCTGTAATAATTGGTTGCGATCACATTTTATGGATAAATCGCTTCCATTGCTACTCCAAGAGAGTTTCATTATGGTTTTGTTATTACAACGCCCTTCATTGTGGTATACCATAGCTATTGCTTTGAAAGAAGCTTGTCCTCTGCGGCTGTGCGGACCGCAAGAGGTATTCCTGAATGGAACTCGGACCTGTTCAAGTTCTAAATATCTTCGGATAAACCAGTCTTTTGTATAGCTACGAATCTTTAGCTTCTACCCCGAGGATTGTAGCTATAGAATCGATTAAGTGAGCACTAAAAAGCTCTGCTTACTTCAAATCTCCTGGAGCAAATGGGGCTTTATCCTATTTTTCTCCAGAGGGATTTGAGTTTTTCAAACATGTTTTGAACTCTTGTAGTTTTCTATTGGGTATTTTCATGGCATGAAATTACTCTGTAGTTTTATCCCGAAAGGGTGCGTGCGTTGTAAAAAGAAGGAATAAGTTCCAGATTTATCTGGTTACGTCGTTCTTTCTGAAATGCTCGAAACGCATTGTCGATTATCACATCTGTGATGTTCGTCTGGCTAACATGCCTGTTCATGTGAACTCACATGTCTCCCAATTTGGGATGTCCACAGTGACTCTTTTACATAAAGTTGTATACGTTTTCAAGAAAGCACTCGCTCAAACGTAGTTTTTGCTTGGATGATTTCTTGAATATTGAGGATGCTTTTGATGACGTGCCTTTCTATGTCATATTGAAAGTCGCATGACGTCGCAAGCTACCTCCAATGAGCTATAGGCTAGGCTATAGGCTTTTTTTTACGCTTATGCTTTTTACAGTGTCATTTTCAGGGCACTGATTAACCCCGTTGTGGTATGAGCTATGAGCTCTCGTTGCGCTAATGCGCTCATTCCCTCTTCTAGGGCACCCCTTCCTATTTCATCACCTTTCCCTTTCCCAATTCCCATCCCTTGTCCCATTCTCCCTCAGGTAAATGATGAAATAGGCTCATATGTATGGCGATGGCACAAATGTCCCAAATGGAGGATAACGTGCCTCTGGAGCCGGCCTTCTGATACCTGATGAGGAACATGCTCAGGATTTATAAATGGTGACCAGAAAATCCAAGATGACAGACCACATGCAAGATAGTGCCTGCTTTGTCTGGGCTTGTCATGCTGTCGTGAGTCGAGTGAGAAATGGACAAATTGATGTTAAATTTGCGCAAAAGATACTCTTTCTCTCGATGAGACTTGAACTCACGACTTCTATTCACTATAGTGGCGCGTTATCACTAGACCACGAGAAGACTACATAACCTGAAAAAAAAATCTCGTTTTCTCGGTGAGACTTCTCATCTCCTCGCAGTCTAGTGGTAACGCGCCTACCTAGTGAATAGTAGTCGTGAGTTGAACTCTCACAGAGACAAATCATAAACCACACAGAAAGTGCCGAAGTATGTTAAGTTGTCACGATTGATGTGAACTGAAACTCATGAAACAAGTACATGTTTTATTGTATTAATTCTTAGTTCTGGGCGCTTAACCATTATGGCGTTCTCCCATTCCGTCAGTTTTTCCAGGTCTGGTTATCATTTACGTAGTCGGTCATAAGTGTCCTATGTCGGTACCTGAAGAGGTTTTTTTATTCTCCGTTTACCGAGTGAAATTGTTGTTCACTCTTTGTTTTGGAGCCCTCCTCGTTACGTTCTACGCCAGAATATACACACATATCAGGAGGCATATATTTTTTTGGCAAACGATTGGGTGCAATTCCGTGCAGTTCCACTTGAATGGGTTTTATTGGTTCTGCTTTTGATGGCAAATGGTGGGGCTTTTTCATTTATGTTCTCTTGATTATATTCCAGTCGTTCGTATTCAGCGTACTCATGTCGAAGTCTTATTCACTTAAGTGTTTTGGTAGTAATGTATTATAATATGAACCTTCACCGGAGTTGGTATACTATGAGACTATTCAGCAATTTGTTGGAATGATATTGATAATAATCACGTAGTTTAAAGATAGTATCTGATCTGATACAATTCTCAATCCTCTTACCTTCCTTGCTTCGTTTTGGAGTATTGTGCCTCTACTGAATAAGATCTACATTTTTATTTCTTACTAATCACCAAAAAATCAAATTCGCCACATGGCGAACAAAGGAATTAAAAGTCAATGCTCTCTGGAAACAGCAAAAGAAAAAAAAATAGTGAACCCAAAAGTTCCCCTTTGCGCCCGAGAAAAGGTAATGCCCGGAACCGATTTCGGAGATCGTCGTCCGCACCACCACTACTACCAGTCCGCCACACCCCACCATCATCGTCTAGCGACGCGTCATCGCATTTTCCAAGTATTAATTTACGACCCCCGAGTCCAAAACTTCTCCTTTCGTGCCGTGCAACAGCCACAACAGAGCAGATGCAGTTCTACCGCGCTCTGCTCGACCAAGCTTTACCGTGTTTCCCTTTATGGTACCTATACCGACACACATTCACATGATGGGCAAACTGCATGCCTATTTTGTGAATGAATGTGCTTTACGATTATGGCATTTTGCACACAGCAGAGTGCTCCGAGAGGGCATGGGGTGCTCGCAGCCCTTTTGTTGTGCCGGATTTTGCCAGCATACGAGCTTCTAGCCGGCTTTTGGAAAGGAACGCACCAAATAGGAACGAAGGACGACAACCAAAACCAAAAGGACGATGCCATTTGCCCCAGGCGGAGGCAATGCGAAGTCGAGTTTTCCCCGTCCCCCGGTCCCGGTTCCTCCTCCGGTAGCGAATTATTCGACAAATTCGAATAAATCGAAGATTAGGCTGTAAATTTACGACCTTTGCGATTCTAAACTGATTTCGTAGTCGCTGTCGAGGGATGCGTTCTTGGAGTGGATCGTACAGCCATACATGATGATTTGTTAAGGGTTGGATCGGATCTGTTGGGAAATGAAAAAGCAGAAAATACGCTGTGGCTCGAGTTGCTACAGCTGTTAGGTCGTTTTCAGCTGTGATCAATTTTTTTGATCCAAATTTATAACAGTCAAGCCAGGATTCGCCCAAACGTTTCTGTTGGAACTTCACCAGGAGCACCACTACGAATCTGCCTAGTTTCCTTCCTGTAAATCTCTTTGAAGTTCAACTTTTTTTTCCAGAAGTTGCACCTGGGATTTGTTCAGTAGTTCTACCTGGAGTTCGTCCCGCAGTTCCATCTGGGTTTCCCCAGAAGCTCTACTTGGGATACCCCTGGAATTCCACTTGTGATTTCTCCAGTAATTCTGCCAGTAATATTTTCCAGGAGCTGCATCTGAGTTTTTTTTTCAGGAGTGCCACCTGGAATTTCTTCAGCATTCGATTTGAGATTTTCTAGCACTTTCATTAAGGATTTATCCAGGAGTTTCATCAATGATTTTTTTTCCACCTGGGATTTCTTGAAGAGTTCTACCTTACATTCATCCCGAAGCTTCACCTGGATTTTTTTCAGCAATTTCATCCAGGATTTCCTAAGGATATCCTCGGAGCCCCATCTGTGTGTGTGTGTGTGTGTGTGTGTTTTTTTTTTCATGAGTTCTTCTAAGTTGATTCGGAAATTCTTGCAGGATTCTTGCAGCTTCTAAGAGAAAGTCCTGGGGATTTCCTCCGAAAAGTCCTGGGGATTTCCTCCGGAAAGTCCTGGCGATTTCCATCGGAAAGTCCTGGGGATTTCCTCCGGAAAGTCCTGGGGATTTCCTCCGGAAAGTCCTGGGGATTTCCTCCGGAAAGTCCTGGGGATTTCCTCCGGAAAGTCCTGGGGATTTCCTCCGGAAAGTCCTGGGGATTTCCTCCGGAAAGTCCTGGGGATTTCCTCCGGAAAGTCCTGGGGATTTCCTCCGGAAAGTCCTGGGGATTTCCTCCGGAAAGTCCTGGGGATTTCCTCCGGAAAGTCCTGGGGATTTCCTCCGGAAAGTCCTGGGGATTTCCTCCGGAAAGTCCTGGGGATTTCCTCCGGAAAGTCCTGGGAATTTCCTCCGGAAAGTCCTGGGGATTTCCTCCCGGAAAATCCTGGGGATTTCCTCCCGGAAAGTCCTGGGGATTTCCTCCCGGAAAGTCCTGGGGATTTCCTCCCGGAAAGTCCTGGGGATTTCCTCCCGGAAAGTCCTGGGGATTTCCTCCCGGAAAGTCCTGGGGATTTCCTCCCGGAAAGTCCTGGGGATTTCCTCCCGGAAAGTCCTGGGGTTTCCTCCCGGAAAGTCCTGGGGATTTCCTCCCGGAAAGTCCTGGGGATTTCCTCCCGGAAAGTCCTGGGGATTTCCTCCCGGAAAGTCCTGGGGATTTCCTCCCGGACAGTCCTGGGGATTTCCTCCCGGACAGTCCTGGGGATTTCCTCCCGGAAAGTCCTGGGGATTTCCTCCCGGAAAGTCCTGGGGATTTCCTCCCGGAAAGTCCTGGGAATTTCCTCCCGGAAAGTCCTGGGGATTTCCTCCCGGAAATTCCTGGGGATTTCCTCCCGGAAATTCCTGGGGATTTCCTCCCGGAAAGTCCTGGGGATTTCCTCCCGGAAAGTCCTGGGGATTTCCTCCCGGAAAGTCCTGGGGGTTTCCCATGGGATTTCCTCCCGGAAAGTCCTGGGGATTTCCTCCGGAAAGACCTGGGGATTTCCTCCCGGAAAGTCCTGGGGATTTCCTCCCGGAAAGTCCTGGGGATTTCCTCCCGGAAAGTCCTGTGGATTTCCTCCCGGAAAGTCCTGGGGATTTCCTCCCGGAAAGTCCTGGGGATTTCCTCCCGGAAAGTCCTGGGGATTTCCTCCCGGAAAGTCCTGGGGATTTCCTCCCGGAAAGTCCTGGGGATTTCCTCCCGGAAAGTCCTGGGGATTTCCTCCCGGAAAGTCCTGGGGATTTCCTCCCGGAAAGTCCTGGGGATTTCCTCCCGGAAAGTCCTGGGGATTTCCTCCCGGAAAGTCCTGGGGATTTCCTCCCGGAAAGTCCTGGGGATTTCCTCCCGGAAAGTCCTGGGGATTTCCTCCCGGAAAGTCCTGGGGATTTCCTCCCGGAAAGTCCTGGGGATTTCCTCCCGGAAAGTCCTGTGGATTTCCTCCGGAAAGTCCTGTGGGTTTCCTCCGGAAAGTCCTGGGGATTTCCTCCCGGAAAGTCCTGGGGATTTCCTCCCGGAAAGTCCTGGGGATTTCCTCCGGGGAAGTCCTGTACAAAAAAGGATTCTCGAAGGAACTTTTGAAAAGACTTTGACTGAAAAAAAAGCAGTCAAAGCCCAAGAGGAAGTTCTAGTTGAACTCTCGCAGATACTACTAAACAATGAAGAAATAATTCACTGAAAAGCTACTTTGAAATTTATAGGAGGAACTGTTGCAAAGACTCTCTAAAAAAATCCAGTTAAAATCATAAGGAATTTCTGAAATTGCTGGAGGTATCTGTAAACGGGCTTCTGGAAGCATTCTTATGTAGAATTCCTTATAATTAGATTTTTAGATATCCAAAATTGGAACTTCATTTTTCATGGACTCGAACGAACGACATAAACATTACATAAATCCACATCGTTGTTCAGTGTGCGAAGCGGGAAGAAAACGATTGAATTTATAAATTCGATATTTCCGCCAATGGCGGTGCTTCCAGCACACCTTTCACTCACATACTCGTTTGGAATTCTGTGTGGAATAAACCAAGCAATGCGAATAGAATTAAGACCCTTTTTGCGCGAGCATTGCGTGCTTCGTTTTACTGAATTCCGTTTTGTACAAACCATGCTCCAACAGCTGATCGTTGTTCTTCGTGAGCGTGACTTGTAAGTTTAGAAGTCTTTTACGAGCACTTTAGGAAAATCTAGTCCGTAGGTGTGGCACACACTTCTTCCGTGCGAAATCTGGGTGAACCGAATCGTGTCGACTTGACAACGCTGCTACTGCTGCGGTCATCTGTCAAGTGTCACTTTTTTGACTTCTCGGCTTTGACCTGCTTCCCTGCTTCTTCGGCAGAAGAAGTCCTTCATTCCGGAAAGAAGTGCGTGTCTAAAAGGATTCGCCGCCAGAAGAATAGCTAATAAATCAAAAGAATGTTAGATTCTTCCACTCAGATAAGTTCTTTTCTTTTCTTGGCGCGAACAAGGTGGAAGGGTTAGGTGTGGTTTACCGTTCGCATTCGCACACACCTTTTCTCTCGTGAAGAGGGAGCGCGCGCGGGGCGAACCCAACCTACGAGGGAGCTAATTTATCGTCAGAATGGCTGTCTGACTGTCGGTCGGCCGACCGATGAAAGAAACCCGAATGTCGTCCGATCCACAAGCGTAACGGAAATGAGTTTCAATTTAGCAGGGCATGTCCTTTTGTTGTTTGGGGGTTGGCTCCAGCGTCATCAGAAGCAGCATTCCGACTTCGCTTCTTTGAGGAATCAATTTTGTACCACCGCCCGGCCCTTGCTTCATCTCAACCGCATTCTACGGTGTGGTGGGTTGGGAGTTGCTAACTATCTGCAGTTGAAGTTGATAAATTATAACCGATGACCTTTTCGGCGTTCATCGTCGTCGTCTTCTTCCTGTGTCCTGCGTCGCCCGGCAGCGCAGTGTCGATGTGCGTAATAATGCGACCGGGGGACATTCGATGAAGCCATCGAAGCAAGATTGAAAACGGACATTACTTTCATACATTCGTTCGCTAAGAACACACACAAAGAGACACGCACATGCGTACTTAGGGGAGAGTACTGCAATACGCACCGTTCAAGATTTATATGTAAATTGCTTACGATACTCATTTGAAAATCTCCTTTGTGTAATAAATTGAGAACCCCCATGAATCAATATCACTAAAATAATGGTTTTTATTATTATTTAATTATATTTTTTATTAAATTTTACATACATTTGTTTGAAGTTACACACCGCTTGGATATTATGTCCTACAAAGAGCAAGTAAACAACCAAGCGTCTCCACGAGATTGTCTCTAAAGAAAGGAGGCAAGTGTCTGTCATAAACGTAATGTGCGATTCTCACACATACCTAATTTGGCTTCAATCAAGGCAGTGAGCAGAAAATGGAAGGAATTGTTTTCACCCGAACATCCTTCCTTCTGAGCAAGGGCTTCACTTCAAGAACGGATCTTGTTAAATAGTTGGCAAATCTTGTTGAGTTATGTTGTAGCAAATACAAGATGCATTTGCTTACAAACACTAAAAAAAATACAAAAATGTCCTTCTGTACTTTTTTCCACTTGTTCCTGTTAGCGCTTTTTGAAGCACTCTACCCTACGTACAAAACTTGTAAACACACAAGCCATGCATGAGCAGATACAGCTAAACCTACCAACTGGTCATGCTTACAGTAAACAACGACGGCTATTAACAGATATGGAGAAATATAACAGAAAATTAATTACATGCAAGCATGACTGGGACAGTCAGTAGTCGCCAGAAAATAGGGGCCGCCAGTCGGCAACCCTTTCGAATGGCGACGCATTGTTCTGTTCCACACCCCTTTCGGTTTACGGTTCCGATTGAAGTATTGGACGACGGGGTAACCGGACCGGTTTTGATCGTTTGCTAGTCACTTTGCGAAGTAAAGAATTTCTTCTATTTCAAAACATGTTGTAATGTTGTGTGGCTTCGTAGTCGTGCGGCTAGAGTCACCCAGCATTCGGTTATACCGTGCTGAAGAGCGCGGTTTCGATTCCTGTTGCAACAGTTAGGAAATGTTGTCAACTCTACTGGTCGTTGCATGCTAGTCCGTTGTCTCGTGCCGTGCTTCCTTCAAAGAGTGTATAGCTAACTGGAAACGCCTAACTCTAGTAGGATGTTGGCATCAATATGACCCAGACAGGCTCGCTGAATATGCACAACCCCATGTTGGTGCGCTTAGTCTAACATATTAGCATTCCAATCCAACCTATTCCACCGGCCGAAACTGCGCAAACGAGGAAGATTGCACATGACGCAACTCGTGCGAAATACTTTACAAGACTGAAGTTTCATTTCATCTTGATCGTTTGTTTCGTTTGCTTTGTTTATCCGATAGCGCATCACTGCTGCTAATGCTATATGCCCTGTTAATCCTTTTCTTGGTGTCCATCTCAATCCCTACAATTAGGAGTTTTTTTTTATTAGAATAAAGCACTATTTATGGGTTAGGTATAGGCAATCTGTGCGAACATAGAACATTCAACTTTTAAAATTTCAAACAGTCCCCGAATAAAAAAAAAACAGTTTGAGAAAATCCGTTATTTTCACAAAATAACTAAATAATGAAATCAGTTATTTTTAGGTGATTAACATAACATATTATGTTTAAAACCCTCCTGTCACAAGCGGTAAAATAACGAATACCACTGAAAAAAAATGTATCTGTAAGACCATTTTACTAGTTTTGTTAATTACTATAACAACTTAACGAAGTTTGTATGGAGATCTTGAAGTGTTCAATTGATATGCAAATTAGAACGTGTCGTGCATATTTTAGGCGTTTTCGGTATTTATACTTGTTTCTTTATTTTAACGCCTAAATATGCACGACACGTTCTAATGCGCTTATTAATTGAACACTCCAAGTTCGGTCATAAACTGTGTCGTCCCATTCCAATATTTTTCAAAAAAAAACTTTCACTGTAACACTCGTAGGGTCCCAATCCCATGTTCTTTATTTTTTCTTATCCCATAACTAGTACTATTATTAAACGGTGTAACAATCCGAGAGATAAATGTATTATGATATCAAATTCATTACTAAATAGGTTATAACACAATGCAAATAACCAAATAAGCTTATCAATGCTGTATGTGTATATTATTGTTAGTTAATATTTAAAATTATGCATTTTGTTTCACAAACTCGCCAATAACACGAGTTTCATCACTCTGATGCGGAGTTTTTCATTAGCTCTTATCGGGATTACTCCAGGAACTCCTTCTAAAATTCCTTTATCAATTTGTCCCATATTTTCTTCTGGGATTTCTTCAGGATTTTTTCCGGAGATTACACTAAAACTTTCTTGAGGGGTCCTTTCAAGAATTTTCCCTGGATTTATTCCAGAGTTTCTCCAGAAGTTCTCTCCGGGATTTCTTATGAAGGTTCTTCAATGCATTCGAGTAACTTCAACAACAACAAATGCATGAGAGGTACATACCACAGACAAACAGACGAAACGCCTAGAACAATTTTCGTGATAATCCATCGCCCAGTTCACACTACCACCACCTATTACAAAAAATATAATGAAGCACTACAAATGCATATTGAAATATATCATGTTGTAGTGGAACCTTACAAATACGTAATAAAATAGGACATCACACTTGGACAAACACAACACAGAACATCTATTTTGCCTTGTTACCCTACTGGATAACAATTTCCGATGACAGGATGACGAGGTTTCATTAATGTTGTTGGTCCATCAGTCAATCCTGTAATCGTATTTCCTCTGGCATGTTGCCTGTTGTTCGCAGCATTAGTTGCTTTCATAGCTTGAGTTTGGTCTAGGAATTTCTAATCCTAAGGGGCATCTCGATTCGGGTTTCATCACTAGAGTTCTATAACTTGAAGTCTGTGCCAGGGAAAGGTTTACATCTCTAGTACTTAATCACGGCCCGAAATGGCCTGAATGTTGGCAATCGAAATAGAATTGCGGGCCTCTATTCTGCCAGATCCCTATAAATGCGCATTAATTCTAGGGAAATACTTACAAGTTAAAATAGCACATTTAACACAAAAATAAAACTTGTAATACACCTGGTGGAAATGTTTCACGAAACATTGCGTTATGCAATATCGTCATCAGAAAGCGCTAGTGTGAAACGTCAAACGCAAAGAAAAACGATGGGCGCTCTTCTGGTTATGAAAGCCACAACCAAGATTCAAAATGATCGTTAAAGGCGTGGTGAATGAAAATTTCGTCAGTGTTACGTTTGTTTGTCTGTATACATACCATGACAATGCTCACGAAAAAGCAAAAAAATACTTCCGCTATGGATATTAAAAATGGTATAGTAATTTTTTTCTTCAGCCAAGCAAACAACACCAAAACTAGTCAGTTAAAACTAATAAGTGATTTTGTTTATTATAATCTAACGAACAACATGAACAGTCGCTTTCTACAAGGTCTTCAACTCAACGCTCTCTTGGAGGCCGTTTGATGAAAAAATATGTTCAAAAGAGTTACGAAATCTCACCGAAAGCACCATAGATAAACTGAAAGAGACTGGTTATGCCCAAATGTCCACATTGAATACACATTTACGCATTTGCACGTCCTGCCGTCGAGACTTTGACAAACGAGTCATCTGTATATCATCGGTAAAGCAGGGCGCAGGAAGTTCGAAAACGACAACAACTAAGAAATTGCCAGAAGTGCTAAGTGCAGAGAGTCATGCCACCGTACCATCAGCGACATCTGTTTTAAACAGTTTAATCACGCCCCTTTTCAAAAATGCTATTTCAAAGCAACATATATACCCATTTCAATATTTTTTAACGTTGCAAAACACGCTTTCAACATCCATCTTGAAGAAGAGGGAAAACACTTGTCCTCAAATGTAACAGCAAATTAATGAATAAACGACTAATGCGCGAAGGGCGTGATAAAATCGGAACATTACTGTACATATAATATACATAATACATAATAAAATCAGCTTGTTTTACTCACGCAAGGCCATTAACAATAAAATCAGCATCAAACTGCGATTTCCGGCCGAAATAATTCACACTAAAAAAAAATATTACTAAATGTGAAAATTGTTAAATGTTTGAAATGTTATAACTTTTTTGTTTATTAGGTTTCCATCACCAAATTTTTATGGTAGATTGCTAATACAGCGGACCGTCTTCCCTAGAAAAATTACGTTGGTAAAAAGATAGGGTTTTGAGTTATTTGAGTTTTTGTGGCAAAAATTATATTTTTTCATGTTAAAAAAGATTTTTTTTTCACAGTGTATATTTTCTTAGGAATCACCATTTAGTCATCTAACTTTGCTGAAAAATTCATAGCAATCGAACGAACCATTTTGGCTGTGCAGATTTTTTAATATTTTTGAACCATTTTCACATACACCCTTTTGAAAAGTTAGTCGTGATTCAAAATAAAAATTTGATATCGAAAAATGGCGATTTAGATGGAACTGAAAAACTGTGCAAAATTTCAGTTCAATAGAAAATCATGAATTAAAAAATTTCCTTAATTTTGATGCTGTTGCTTGGAATCGCTCAAGATGTTCATTTTGGGTTTCCTTCAAAAGCTCTTTTGAGATAACCTTTCTCCAGGGTTTCCTTATGGGAATCCCGGTAAAAGTACTTATGAAGACATTCCAAAGAAATCCCATTCTCTGATGGACGCTTTATAGAAATCTCAGAAAGAATTCCTGAAGGATTCCTGGTACTCCTGGATGCACGCCAGATGGCATATCTTTATAAGGGTAGGAAAAAAAACTCATGGAAGAATCACAGAGGGCATCCTGGATAGACCCCTGGGAAAATATTAATTGAATCATTCATATAAAATCACGTTGGAGTTTTCCAGAGCCACTCCGGAATTTTCCCGGAATCCCAGAAAACTTCTTGAGAAATCCCAGAAGGCTCATGAAAAAAACAATATAAAAGGATAATTCCGGAAGGAACTTCTGGAGAAATACCGGAAGAAATCACGGTTGAAATTCACAGAAACAGGAATCTTGCCTGAAGGAACTGCTGCAGAAATTCTCAAAAAAGGAAACCCTAAGACTTCTTGATGAATCTAAGAAAAAACTTTTTGAGGATTCCTTGATTTAATTCCTGGAGGAACACCAGAAGTAATTGCTGGAGTATTTTCAGCAGGAACTCCTGGGGGTCCCTCGAAGGAACATATGGAGAAATCCTAGGAAGAACTTAGATCAATTTTTAAAGGCATTCCTGGAGGAATTCCAGAGGGAGCTTCTGAAGGAATCTTAGAAATAACTTTGGGAGGGATCTGAGAAGAAGCTATTGTAGGAATATCAGAAGGAATTTATGGAGGATATCAGAAGAAACTTCTGAAGGAATCCCTGAAGCAATACTTGGAGGATTGTGTCTCTACAGTAGGCGAACTCGCTAGTATTTTTTAAATAACTGAAGTTCACCCAGTAGCCCATGGCTGTATATAGAGGAACTTACGTATTTTCGGCAGTTCTGTTCTCTTCATCATGGGGTTTTTTTTTGAACCTGTTGAACTCAGAGTTGGGCCCATATAGCCGAGGCGGTAAACGCACGGGTATTCAGCATGACCATGCTGAGGGTGACGGGTTCGATTCCCGGTCGGTCCAGGATCTTTTCGTAAAAGGAAATTTCCTTGACTTCCTTGGGCATAGAGTATCTTCGTGCCTGCCACACGATATACACATGCAAAATGGTCATTGGCAGAGGAAGCTCTCAGTTAAAAACTGTGGAAGTGCTCATTGAACACTAAGCTGAGAAGCAGGCTATGTCCCAGTGAGGACGTTACGCCAAGAAGAGGAGGAGGAACTCAGAGTTGGCCTTAAATCCTTCCCAACCAAGCTGAGTCATGTGCCCAAGTTTCAGGCAATTTAGCCCACAAAAATTCCCATGACGAAGAGAACAAACCTGCCGATAATACCCTTCGTCACCCTATATGAAAAAAAAAAAATAATATGAGTTTAAAGTAAAGGAGTCGCATTTTTAAAGTGATGAAGACGCATGATCATTCCATCCATTGAAACTCCTTTGCGAGAAAATGAGGAAGCGGCGATTTTCTGAGGAATGAAAACAAAACTCCGTAACCACAACGCAAATCCTCAACAGCCCCCTAGAAGCGCGAGCTTGTAGCGCAGCAAGAAGTTCGTCTAACACTCATAATGGCTTGATGTGTTTCTCACGTTCACTCACACTCAAAAAGCACTCGCGAGATCCACTCCCATACAAAAAAAAAGACTCTCAAGGCAGAAAAACCACACTCCTGTACCCGAAATCATCATCGGTTCCTTTTTCGTTCCCCTCTTCCTCGCTCAGTTTTATTGCCTCTCTGTTCGGGTTATTTTACAAAATCCAAGTATTTAGCAAAAATGCTTCACATAAGTATATTCTTCAATAAAAGTTAAAAGTATGGCGCCAATTTTTAAGAAATTTAGTTCAAGCAATAGTCTAGTGAGTTAAATACCATTTTTTTTGCATTGCAAAGGACAATTTTACCAATCTTATGCAAAGTTACAGTCGCATTTCTGTATCTAATTTATATTGCAGATACAGGCTTCACTAGAGTCGGAGCAATAGCTTGGTTTTACTACGCCCTTGGCTAGCACTCATATTGGCACACCACGAAACATTTTCATTTTTTATCCTACTTATTCATAACTTGTTAGTTCTTCATATTGTTTTTTTTTTTTCTAAAGTATCTTCTCAGTTTTTGTGTCAAATTTTGTCAATATTTTGCCAATATTTGCCGAAAAACCTTATCATATTTTTAATTTTCCAGAAAAGCATTCCTTTTTTCAAAATGTTAGATTCCCCCGGATTTTTTCTAAAATATCCTTGAAAATCTTTTTTTTTTGTTGAAGAGGTTGCTAGAGCACAAAGATGGCTGCCTTTCGTTCTATTCGATTTTTCTCTAGCACAAAACCTGAGATGCATCTAACAAAATGAGTTGGAAATGTTTTTTTCTGGCTTGATTACTCGCGTTGAATATTGAGTAACATTTTCAGATCAATGCGCTTGCCGGGCCTTTGGATTTGTGCTCGAAACAATGTGAGGCAAAAGGCGTTTTACAAATCCTGGCATCCTTCACAAATTGGAATTTATACATAAATATATTTTTTCCTTCATATTTCCTTGAGTTTCACATGATTGTAGGCTTCATGGCGGTGCGGTTAAAGGCGTCAGTCGTGTCTAGCCGTTTCGTAATCCTCGGAGTGTGGGTTCGATTTCCACTCCAGTCGTCGAAAACTTTTCGTCAAACGGAAAATTCTCCACTGGGCCATTGGGTGTTTCGTGTTGTGGATAGACGCGTCAGCCGTCTAGGCGTTTCGTAAGCCTCAGAGTGCGAGTTCGATTGCTGTGAGTTCCTCTAGCAGCCCCTCAGAAAAATGTTTCCAGGTTTCTCTTTGAATTTCACAAGAAAATCCAGGAGATACTGTCGTGTTTCGTATAACAGATGGCCACTTACTTTCCTTCATTGCAATTTATCAGCTACTTTCTATCTAATCCCGGTGATTTTTTGGTCGTTATTCGAGACTTCAATACGCTTGTCACAAAACGAAAATAAATTGGCTAGAGAACACCTGAAAATCATAACGGAGAGAGGGGCGGTGTCAACGTCTTGTAGGAAAGCTGATCGTTTAATTTAATTAAATACCAAGGATTCCGAAATTACTTCGGGACTTTTAAGCAAATGCTCTAAATAAAAAAAAATAAATAAAAATTAATTTAAAAAAAAATAAATAAAATATGAAGGCTTTTTAGCATTTTTTAGTAACGTGAATCATTGAAGGTTAGGTACTTTAGAATCTTTTCAATAACATTTTATTTTGATTTTTTTTTATTTTCCAAAAGTACTATAATAATTCAAAAACGAATACTACAAGAATTATTACATAGACTCATGTAACAACTTCTTATGCGGTTTTTCCAGATAGCTTTAAAACTTCCTCGAGAGCAATGGCAGCTGTCAGCAAAACTTAATTCGCTTGAGCTTGAGCTTGATTGACCGCCCGTACCTAGATGCTACTCCAGTATCGCCAGTCCAGCTAGCTACACTCACACAAGGAACCAATGAGATTATCTGCCGGGGACTAGCAGGCATCTTCAGTGTGTGAGCGTTGGTGATCTTCTTATTTTAGGCGAAAATGGCGCCTGCCACGTCAGGTTGTAGGTCAATTTGGGGATTGGGAAGGAAGTGATGATTGCAATCGTTTGCATCCACATCAGACTATACCTCTGCGTCTGCACAAACTCATGCGGATGTCGGAGTGTTGGTGGGATATGGTTGGCAGAGAGATCACACATTGGTGCGTGGATGCCAGGTGTAAGGTGATAGATTAGTGCGAATTACTATGAAGCTAAAGCGGCACAGTGCGCTTGATTGCATAACTTGTAGGCGTCATCTTATAGATTGACACAGTGCTGTGAAAATTGGAAGGTAGGGAAACGGCTGTTCA